>NC_056731.1:103900651-103903151 GCF_019279795.1 Protopterus annectens | reverse complement strand
TAATATACCTAAGAGCCCTATGACAGTTGTGGTTCTTAATTCCATTTCTGAGCTGGAATGTGCTGTTCCTCCACTTAATATTGTGTCTAGTAATTGTAACAACTTATTTACCAACAACTACTAGGGATTGTCCCATTTCCGAGTTTTCTAACTCGAGAGATTTTGGGTTAATTTTAACCTCGCACAGTGAATCTAGCGAGGCTTCAAATGTTACAAATAATGCTGTTTCACTTGTTTCTGCTGTTCCCCCTGCCAATTTGAATAAAAGGAAAGCACAGGTAGTGGGAGGGGAGAAGGATTTAAATGGGGTATCGAAGAGATATCATAATGAGATTACAATGCAAAACTGTAATGTAGAGTGCCCTGGGCCCCCTCCGATGAGTGATGCAGAGGAGTCAGTGTTATGTGAAGTGTTGAACACTGACAATCAAAGTAGTATGGAAAATGTTCCTTTACCAGTCAATATACCTTTGAGCCCTACAGCAGGTTGTTTTGGGAGCTTGAATCTGTGTTGGAATTTTATGACCATTCATGTAATGTTGAGTGTGGAGTTAGTTGTAACCCATTTACTAACAAGGAGCCTTTAAGCACAAAATTGCCAACTAGAGATGATACTGAGCAAGTACACTCAATTTTGAATGATGTGGGTGTAATTGTGATTCTGCATAGTTATTCGAGTAAGGGTATGAATGTCATGAACAAAGCTGTTCCTGTACCTTCAGAGGGTTTGAACAATAGGACACCACTAGTAATGGGAGAGAAGGGAGATACTAAAGGGGTATTGAACAGTGTTTGTAATGTACCCGCAATGAAAAGACATAATGTGGAGCCCTGTGGGCCCCCTTTGGCAAATGTTAAAGAGAAGTTGGGACTTCTTGATATCACAAATAATATCCCATGTTCTTATGTATCTAGTGAGTTAGATCTAATAATGACTACATCGTTGTCCCAACACTTGCATCTTAATAGAGAGGACATGTCTGAGATTTTGAATGTAACACCTGGTAACTTGGGAGGAGATGCAACCATATTTACAGGGCATACTAGTGTAGAAGAAGCCTTAACAATGATTATTCGAGAAGAAGACATTGTGGTAGATACTTACTCAGAATTTAATACAGAAGCAAATGTTCAGCCAGTTCCCCCTTTAACTATTATTAAAAATCAAGGAGGGGATTTTTTTTTACAATTTTACTTCTTATGATATTGTACCCTGTGTAGTGGAATTACTAGTGAAGGGACTGTCTTTTGTGCCTTACAAACCCATGAATATTGTCCACATAATCTTGGATTTTAAGCAGTTTATCAGAAAATTGAATTTGCAAGTTTTATTTAAGGGGGAACAAACTGGGGCTTCTGAATATTATATTTCTAGTACCTTCAACCCTATTAGCCACCCATTGGTTTCTACATTCGAGAAAGTTTGCGAAATAGACATTAGGAGACTACATTTAGATAAATGCAACAAAGTGGATAATGTAGAGAGGGATGATTGGGCTGCTTTCTTAGATTTTTACCATCTACCCATTAGAACTTTTAAACCTGACAAGGGGGGTGGACTGGTTGTAATGGGACAAGACTGGTATAGTCAGAAGATGAGCTGTATGTTGAACACTGACACAGATACCAAAGTCAGCCTTAATGAATTCAACATAGCCTACAGAAAAATCAAACAACATTTAAATGACTTGTTTATAGAAGAACTTATAGATTTACATTTGTTAAACTATTTGTCTATGACAGCCCCAAGAACACCATTGTTATTTGGCTTACCGAAAATACATAAATCCCTGCTGGATCCACCTATGAAACCCCCTGGTTGATGCTCGCCATAGTATTACATATTCACTGGCGAAAGTACTAGATAACATCTTGAAAAGATATTTAGTAGATGAGGAACAGATCTGTAAAGATCTGTAAAGTCTCATGGGCTTGTTTAAGTAAACTAAACTCACTTCTGTTGGAGAGTGTCTACAATTTTCTTACTATCGATGTCAGAGACTTATATACGTCCATACCCCAGGAAGAAGGTATGGACTATGTTATACGTTACTTGTGCTTGAAAGGTGCCCCAGACAGTGAGATCAGATTAGTAAACATCCTACTGGATATTGTTTTAACAAACAATTATTTCTTGTTTGATGACCAGCTATTTTATGTCCCAAAACCATTTAACAGATCAATTTTTCCTGTACACATGTTTTTTAGATGATATTCTCATTTTATATAAGGGTAGTGCAGATGAAGCAGAAAGATTTGTGGACTATTTGAATCAAACAACCAACTTTTTAAGGTTTACACACACATTCAACACAGAAAGCATAGCTTATTTGGACATTGAAGTGTTCAAAGTTCTTGCTCAGAAGGGATTGGCAGCCAGGATCCATAGAAAAGATACATTCTCAAACACTTATTTACATTTCAACAGTTCCCACCCTTTCCATCAGAAGAAATCTGTAATAAAAGGACAACTGGTCCGAGCGGCGAGGATGGTAACTGT
>NC_056731.1:103813151-103895651 GCF_019279795.1 Protopterus annectens | reverse complement strand
CATAAAGGTCCTATCAAACACCCTGATATTGGGTGATTTCTATTACCCAAACATTAACTGAGAGAACTACTCAAGTACGAACTCCCTTGCCCAACATTTCCTAGAATTTATAAACTCATATGCCCTGGATCAACTGGTCAACACTCCCACTAGAGGTGATAACATATTGGATCTGGTCATCACCAACATGGGCGACCGGTGTTCCATACCGGAGGTCAACCCCTCACTGGTTAGATCTGACCATAAACTAATCACTTTGGTTACCAACATTTTGCCACCGCCCCCAGTCAAAGAAACCACTGTGAAAAACTTTTCAAAAGCAAACTTCATGTTACTTAAGACCGAGGTGGGAAGTTTCAGAGCTCCCATGCTAAAGGATAACACTGTCCAAGCTGCAAAATCCTTTACTAATGCACTCTATGGGCACCTACAAGAATGCATGGATCATGCTATCCCAAACAAAACCAAGAATCACTCCTCCAAGAAAAGGAAACCAGTCTGGTGGACCCTGCCGTAAACAAGCTATACAGTAGAAGGAAGAAACTAGTACAGAAAACAGTAAAATCCCAAGAAGGGAAGACATCCCTGATCAGTATCAGCAAGAAACTATGTTCCCTCATAAAATCATCCAAGGCTAGCTTCGAAAGAAAAATTTTCACAGACTCCAAAGATAACCACAAGGTATTCTTTAGCTATGTCAAATATCTAAGTGGCAATTCTCAGATATGCTCAGAGTTAGTGCAGAATGGCACAAAATACACTGAACCAACTGATATAGCCAACATCCTGGCAGATAGGTTCAGTGCAAACTTCACCCCCCTCTCACCCCCAAAAGGGCCCAAACTATACCAGAAGAATGTAGTGCCCCTGAAATCACAAACACTCAGGTTAAAACAACCCTCTCCAAAGCCAAAATTACAGCATCAATGGGACCGGACAGTGTCCCAGGCTGCGTTCTATATGAGCTCAAAGATGAACTAACCCCTCAGCTAAACACACTGTTTAAACTCAGCCTCTCCACAGACTATGTGCCCACAGTGTGGCACACAGCAACTGTTATTCTGCTCCACAAAGGTGGAGCCACAACGGACCCCAGGAACTATCGCCCTATAAGCCTGACTAGATTGGTCTGCAAAGCTATGGAGTGCATCATCATGGATCTCATTAACAGAGACATTGGAAACCTCCAAACACTGGACCCTATCCAGTTTGGCATTGTTAAGGGCAGATCATGCCTCCTAAACCTGGTGGACTTCTTTGAGACAGTTACCAAGGACATAGATGAGGGAAAGGTGCTCCACACAGCCTACATAGACCTCGCAAAGGCCTTCAACATCATCCCCCACTCAGGTATTATAGACAAGCTCACCAGCCTGAACATAAACCCTTACGTCACGAAATGGGTTGCCAACTGGCTCATGGACAGAACCCATATGGTAAGAGTTGCAGGAGCTAGGTCTGACTGTAAACTGGTTACAAGTGGCATTCCCCAGGGCTCAGTCCTAGGACCCCTCCTGTTCAGCATATACTTCTCAGAGGTACAGGCAAGCACAGGAGGAATATGGCTGACCAAGTTCACAGCCAACTGCAAACTAGGGGCTATAATTAACTCTCCGGCTGATACAGACATCCTCCAAAAGGGTCTCACTGAGACAGATACCCGGTGTCAAAACCATGGCCTCAAGCTAAATGCCAAAAAGTGCATAGTCATCCCCTTTGGAAAAAATAAAGTACCCACAAACTACCACATAGGTGGTAGCCCCCTAAATATGGAAGACATAATGAGAGATCTGGGGACCCAAGTAGATAGTGACCTCTCCTTTGATAATCACATTGCCAAAGTGGTTAGAAAATTCTTCTATGTGGCCCACCTAATCACAAAAGTGTTTGCATCCAGATCAAAAGAGGTCATTGGGCCCCTCTACACATCACTCATCAGACCCATCATGCCCCATTTGGGATGTACCTTACAAGACACCTGCAACAACTGGAAAGACCACAGACATTCCTCACCAAGAGGATCACTGGCCTCAAGCAGATGCCCTATGCAGCTCGACTGAAGAAACTCCAGCTGTACTCAGTTGCATACTGCCTACTCAGAGGTGATCTCTGCCTGACATAGAAGGCCATGTCCAACCCAGAATTGATGGGCATGCTCCACCTAAAGAAAACCATATCCCCTCGAGCCACACGCTCCAGGGATCTAAACCTCACCACAACAATAAATAGGACATGCTGGAGGGATAGATTCCTGTCCCAGAGACTTCCCATGCTCTGGAACAAGATTCCAATCTACATTAGGCAGAGCTCCTCACTAACCCTCTTCAAGAGAAACCTTTATGAGTGGATGGGAAACAGAAAGTTTACCCCAGGGATCACTTCAATGGCTCTGCTGGACAGAGGCACAGGGAACTAATCTAAGGGGGTGCAGAAAGCCAACACATTCAGGCTAGGCTTATAAATGCCTTCAGGCAGATAGGTTCATAGGTAGGTACGGCTATCTCCACACACACAGAGTTTAACAGTTGCCATGTCTGGGATTAGAAACTCCTACCTAATAGTTTGCTACACTACAGTATTACACAGTTATCACAAGCACCACATAGCTTGTCGGGCTGAGACTTGGCCAAAGGGTTATTTCAAGGTGATTGACATAAGCAGGAGTGCTAACATGGGCAATGGGAAGCATAGTGTGTGTGTGAATGGGCCATAAATCATTCCTCTGGAAATACACACTCACACTCAGTCACACACAGATTTACATGTGACAGGACTGAGTATACAAATGCTATATGAATACTGATTTGTGCTATTGTGTTACACAGTTATTACAAGCACCACATGTACTATAGGGCTGAGGGCTACCAAAAGGAATGTCCACAGTGATTGACATCAGCACATCATGTGATATCAGCCAGTTTGATGTGTAGTGGGTGGAACTGCTCTCATAATGGAATTCTGTCTGTCACTGTCTGTCTCTCTCTTCTCCACATCTCTGTGTGTGTATGTTTGACATATTATAGTGTGTTGGTCTTGGATATGTGTGAGTATTCCTATCCAATATGTGTGTGAAGCATAAATGGTGTACAGTTTTGTGTGTGTGCACAGACATCTGTGACTGACAGATATGTATAGTCCACTATGTTGTCAGACATGGGTTTCATTTCTCTAAGTGTAGGAGCATGCCCAGTATGACCTTCTGTACTGAGTGTGTGAATCCATTCCAGGTAGGGTTGTACTCCATGCCAGGGTTTGTTGTTCTACACCTACAGCTAGCAACCTGTTTCTGCAGGATATCTGTAGATAGGTTGACAATATGGAGTCACAATGGGCGACAGATAGAGGGATACTGTAACTATCTGTCTGTACTACTTGTGTTACATGGTTGGTGTTAGCAGAGATATTCCGACATATGTACTGTTTTACACTGTGATGTATTATGTCATCAACTACTGACACATACAATTATTTGCTTACAGTTATTTCCTGGGAAAGACAAGATGAATGAAGCTGAGTCCAGTATTGTGGTCCGCAGTCTACACATTCTTGCACACTCTTGCCATTCTGGAGGGGTAGCTGCAGACACTTGCTGATGGGTCTGCATAAATGGTCCAGCACCTTGGTACTATGGTGGCTGAGGATCCCCTTCTTGTACATATATTGACTTAACAGAATGCCCATATCCTGCTGTGGCCATACCCCTCAGCCGTACGGAATCACCCAGGTTACCCATAGGCCGGACTCATATATTTGGTCATTTCCCCTTCACATTGTGGTTTACAAGCTGGTTTGTAGCCACCCATTACTGGGTTTGCAGGCAGGGGTAGTATTGGCACACATCAGAGTTTCATACTTCACACACTCCATGATGTCCATTCTTCTACACCGCCCCACTCTGTTATTCTATCCTCTTCCTAACATTATGCGAGTGATATCTGAGAAGTATCCCTATAGTTGGCCTTTCATTCCAGTGGTATTTATGGATTGGTCCACAGTTCATGCAGTAAGACATGGGGGCATGCTACTGGGATTTGTCAACATGGCCTTGCATTTGTGTTCTGTTGACTGTGTTAGGTTATTAGTTGGGACCCCATGAGATACCATACAGTGGCACTATTGGTGTGGCATAGGCCTTTGACAGAGGACTGTTGGCCATTTGGTAGTGATGCAGGCCATCTGTACCAGGGCAGTGCATTCTGTCACTTCTACATTCCCAGGCTGCAAGCCAGTGGATTCCCCTGGGGTGATAGGGTAAGTGTGCAAGGTGTTAATGGCAATCTTCCTGTCCATATTGATCCATTGATCTGGATGCAGGCAGGGTGCTGCTTACAGCTAGGGACACACCTGCATAGGACAACTCTTCAGCATGCTGCATTCTGTGGGTATTCCCATACAGAAATGGGGGTCATACTGTACTCATTCCCAAAAGCAGGGATATAACCTGTGATAAACCTGTGGCTGATGGTGAGGTGAGCTGAGTGCATGTGTGATATGGAAGCTTCTTGCAGCTGACTCACAGATATACCTGGGACATTCCCCTTATGCCACCTTGTCCGGAGACATAGGCAGTCTATCATTACTTAACAACTGTGCCTTTTGTGGCCTGCCAGTGATTAGTCAGACTACATCAGTATTCCATACTACACGGACAAATAATGTGCTGCTAAACTGTATGTACAATTCCAAAGTTGTATGCAGTTGACAGTTGCATTTTATGCACTCTGTCTAGGGTACTTCAACCTGTGTACTGTGTGTATGTATGGGCCCACATTCATGGCATGTCCATCTTTCAGACGGTGACAGATATTGACATTTGGAAAGTGAGTATGGACGACTGTTGACATGGGTATTGCTGAAAAGCATTGCGGCTGGCACAGCAGTTGTCGGAACATGGCCCTGTCAACCACAGTACTGCCCATAGGCCACTGAGACACAACCCTCCATCTCTACATGCTGACCACTTCCAGATAATATTGAATACACAACAACCTAACACACAGACCCCTGCATATTGTACACATGCAACAATTTATCCTGTAGATTGGGCCAGCTCGGCTAATCTGTGCTCCACTGATATTACTCCTCACACTTACATGTTACTGCATTTCTACATAGGATTGTGGGGGGGGGGGCACACCTGACAACCTTAAACATTTGCTATGACTGTACTGGTATTTCAGGTACTCTGTTGGCTTCCATTTCATATTGTATTCTGACCTATCATGCAGACTGGAGATATATCAGTAGACTACAGATTGTAGGTTTTATTGACCTACATTTCAGTTTTAGACTTCTTACCCTTCAGAACTAACATACAACTGCCATACCTGTTGTAGTCTGTCTGTGTAGGTCTGGAGGGGGGCTGTTCACCATTGCCATCAATTGGAGGCCTTAGCTCAGCCTTTCTTTATGGTCACCTACACCTGTCCTGCTGGCTGAGGCTGGTGGTGGATATGTGAGCCTCACTGACATGCATGTGTGTGCCCTATGGACACACATTTGGGCCAACACATGTACTGCAGTGGGATTTGTCACCTTGTCTAGTACTGCCTAGTATGTTGACACCAGTATTTGTTATGGATTTCATGCTACCTATTCAGCCATCCGATTCCCTTGCATGCTCGCGTCCATACCATAGATACAACTATCAGAAGATACTACTCCTTTCAGTAATTGATAGGACAAGTGACTTACCTTGTGGCTGGGCCAGTATTGAGGATGGTGCTGGAGGGTTGTCTATGTCGGATGCACATAGTACACTCCCTATACATGGTAAAGCACAGGTAGTGTCATGTTTGGCATCCCTTTTACTGTATGTGCGAGTCAGAGAAAGGTGTCATTCCCTGGGTCCCTACCATATCAGTGTATGTGCTATGCATTGCCTCTTTGCCAGCCAGGGCATACTGGGCATGCCTCCATCTGCCTACATGGGCAGGCTAAGGTAGTTCCTCCTCGAGTCACTCTGTGCCTGGTGAGGGCCTTGACAGTGGTGGGGTGGCTGTGTGGCCTTGCCCTGTGCTGTTCCTGCTGCAGCTGTTTCTTCAGGATCATATTGTGTAGCATGGCACATACCATGAACATTTGTGTACATGTAGCTGGAGAGTACTGCAAGGCTCCACTGGATACGTCCAGGCAGCGGAACTGTGAATTGAGCATCCCAAACACATGCTCTATTATGATTCTGGTTTGTGCCTGTGCCTCATTATGGAGATCTTGTTCAGATGTGTGTGCATTTCTGAGTGGTGTCATCAGCCACAGCTCCAGATCGTAGCCAGCATCCCCCACTAGGTGGCCATATGGGATGTCCCCACTGGCAAATGACTGGTACAGATGTGTCATATGCCAGATGTGGGAGTTGTGATAGCTTCCAGGGCTGCCAGCACACACATTCAAGATAATGCCCTGGGCATCACACACAACCTGGCAGTTGATGGAGGGGAAGCCCTTGTAGTTTATGTAGACCCTACCCTGCTCACCGGGTGGTGCTTTGATGGGTATGTGTGTGCAGTCTATAGTACCCACTACTTCAGGGTATTCTGCTATTTGTTGGAAGAGACATATATTGCTGGTCAATGCCTCACAGGTGTTAAGGAAATATATGTGCTCACCAGCATGTGCTGACATGGCATCCAGGAGCTGGTGGAGTACCCTGGATGCTGATGCCTGTGAGATCCCCATGATATCCCCAGTTGCCCTTTGGAAGGTACCTGTGGCTAGTATTCTTAACCCTACACATACCTTGGTATCCACTGGGATTAGTTCACCTCTGTTTGTTGTGTGTGTGAGGCGAGGCCGGCACAGCTCAACAGTTTGCTGTAGAATGTCCCTGTCCACCCTATAGCACTCCACTATCTCCAGCTCATGTAGCCCCTGGTAGGTTACCCTGGGTCTGTACACTCTTCTCCTCCTCCTCACTGTGGGATGGTCATCAGCATTCACATCCTCACCACCCTCAGCCTCTTGCACATATTGATCTATGAGAGTGACAGCAGCCCCTAACATTTTGTTAGTTTTGTCAGGTAAAATTTCCCCATCTGTGTACACTGGTGGTGTAGAGTTTGTGGGAAAAAACAGACTGAAAGGTGTTTGCATAGTTTATAGTAGTATGCTGGGCTGCTGCTTGTGTAATTGGCTGATTCTGATACATTTCTCCTGCCAGCTATGCTAGTTCTCCTTGATTGCCTTCCTACTGCTGTTTTACCTTCCCACTGCCTTCCCGTTTAAACCCGGAGGAGCACCGTGCATACCCAGTGCTCAGATGTTAACTGAGCTGCTATTTCCTGTTTTTTTTTTGTTTAAAACCTAGTGCCCATTTAGGCAATATAAACACTGGTATTGTTGTCTTATGCATGCCATTGACTATTATGACAAAATGCTGATTTGGGTATAAAAGCTTATTTCCCCCTTTTTTTCTTATTTTCATGGTGATCCTGTTTGCGCACTATTGCCCTACGCTTAAATAGCTGAGATCGGCCAAAAAAAAAAAAACTTATATTTTATAAAATTGTAAAAATCTTTCATGCCAATGGCCATATATTTGGCCATTGGCATGCCTACTATATTGAATACATGCTTTATTTTGAGCTGTCATGCTTCAGTTTTGTAATTTGCAGAAATGTATTTGGTTAGTAACCGAATACATTTCTGCAGGTTACACTATTCCTGCACAGATGCCTGCCTGCTTCCTGGATCACTCATTCACCTCATTTGCATGGTTTTCACCAGCAAATGAGGTAATTAGCATATAGCAGTGGTGTCCATGCAGGAATAGTGTAGGCGCACTCGTGCACATCTCTGGGGCTTGTCCCTGGATCACTCGTCAGCCTTATTGCGTGCAGCATCTCTTGCACTATTCAGGCACTCTGTGCAGAGCTTGCTGAATCTGGGGGAGTGTCTATGGGTTGTATACAAGTTTTGTTTGAACCATGTAGAATCTATATTCATTTACTTAGCTTACATGGTTTTTAGTTGTGAACTTGCACAGTTTTAGACTGCCAACAAACAAACTATATATATATATATATATATATATATATATATATATTAGGCCTTTTTAGAGACTATGAGTTTGGTGCTTGATAGGGTATCACCTACTAATTTTGTTATTTTACTGGGAGAAATTAGTACCCATATAACTGGCTTGGTTCACAATAAGCAAGGTATGATGAAGGTACAGAAAGATGACATGATTAGTAGGGACACTGATCTGAGACTAAATGGTAAATAATTTTTGCACTTCCCTGCTCATTGTAGACCGTCCATAACAAAAACATCTTCAAAAACAAGAATGCTCATAACTGTTCTTGATATCAGAATGCCTTGTGTGAAAAGATTAGGATCAATCTTTTATTGATTTCATATGTCATTTGATGTATATTCTAGACAGCTGGGTCAAGAGATGATCACCATTTGGTAGTTTAGTTAAAGGCGGTTGTCCAGTGCAGTGATCAGAAAGAATCAGGATGTCCATCTTGTGGTGAGGGAATCCCAGCAATGTCTAGCCAGTACTTCTGTGTGAAATAAGTTTAGCTTTCTTCTCTTGAAGTGCTTCTGTCATACACTTCAGAGAGATCAGGCATGTGGACTCCAAATGGACTTCAACATCTGAAGTGGTAATGAGCTGTGCCTAAAAGGTGTGCAGTAGCTATCACAGTGATAAACCTAGGGAAGCCATCAGGGTAAAGAAAGAAGTCTTCAGTGCAGTATTAGTATGAGAAATGTCCATGGGTCTGACTGATAGCTACTAACAAGCCAATAAATAAGCTGCTACAGGAGGCACAATACTGATGGCACAAGTGATGGAAGAGTTTGGTGAGGTAATGGAGAATAACTTTTATATGAACTCAAAGAGGTTCTACTAAACTATCCGTTGATTCAAGGCAGTGGGGACACTGCATTGTCTAGACTGCTTTTGCAAAGTGGGAAGAAATGCTGATGTTAGATGTGGACATTTTCTAGAGGTAGAAAGAGAACTTTCTGAACTTCTGAATCTAGTGGACATGCTCCCCTCTGAAGACTCAGTGACAGAAACAGCTGATGCAACTGTATAAATTTTGTTGTTGTGGTGTCCACAGTGATTAAGGAATTCTACCACAACATAGCTGGAGCAGTTTATGAGATACAGCTTGAAATGCTGAAGGAGCTGATTATTATTTGGGTATTTGTTATTAAGATGCCTTTTCAGTGTTTAGTAGAAGTTGGAACAGTATCTCTGTATTAGCAAACTGGGGTAGTGACCCCCTTTTTCAAAGACGGCATCATGAAGGTGTTTTCCAGTTATGCAAGTATCAAATGCCACTCTGGGGAAATATGTGCTGGGATGCAGAAAAGAAGATTTTATCCAGAGGTCAAGCCTCTCATTTAGGATGAGCAATATGAACTTTGCTATGGTCCCACCTTGGTCGTGGAACCACTCACTGTCCTTGTACAGATGTTTGTGGTACCATGGGAGTTTGCCCATACTGTATACATGTGTTTTTTGACCTGCAGAAGTAATATAACTGCTCAATCTAGAATGAATTGTGGGAGGAGCTACAAAATAGGCTGTGTTATTTCAGCATCATTGCTGCATTTCATTTGATCCCAGCATTTAAGCAGAGAGAGAATTGTGTCTGCATTCCCTGCATTAGGTCAGACACATTAAAGGTAGGTTTTGAATTACATCAGGGGTGTGTCTTTTCTTCCCTCCTGTTATCAAACTGTTCTTGATGTCTGCAGAATAGTTAGGGGCATAAGGGTCACATCAAGTTCTAGATGACATTGCCCTCTTAGCCTCAAGTGTCTGTTATCCTCCATGTGTAGTGAAGTAGTTTGCTGCTGAATCTGAAAAGGTTTAAATGAAAATCAGTATTTCCAAACCAGAGATCACAGCTTTCTCTTAGAAAAGAGTGGATCATTCCGTATAGGTCATGGAAGCGCCACTACTTTAGGTGGGGAGTTTAAGTATCTTGGGTTCGATTTATGACTGAAGTTAGGGATGATCACGTAGTCAGCCAACAGACACATGTAGAAGTGGCAATTCTGCAGATGTTGTACCAGAGTGGTCATGAAACTAGAACTGAGTCATTGAAAAAAGGTCTCATTTTAAGATGAGTTCTACATCCAAACTAATGGTAATAAACTCTGGGTAGTAACTGAAAAGATGAACTCAAAGACACATGCAGCAGAACTGAGGTTCCTTCACAAGGTAGCTAGGTCCAGTATCCTTCACAGAGGCAGGAACTCAACAATGCAGAAAGAACTTACTTCAGTGTCATTGCTCTTCCTTGTTGACAGGAGTTATTGCAAATGGTTTGGGCATCTAGTGACAATGATCTATGAATGCCAACTACAGAAAGTGCCTAAGGGAGGGGATCCTCTAGGAGTTGTAGGACATGTTGTAGAGATTATTTCTCTCACCTTGTTACGTAAAGCATGGAGATTTCAATATATCTATTTATTAATCCAGCCACACACATACACACACACACACACACACACACACACACACACACACACACACACACACACACACACACACACACGTTTTATTTATTTTGTGGACTAATCCAAGGTCTGTTTTCATTCATAAGACAGAAACAAGGCAACAGAAATACACAAAATATGAATACTGATATTTTGCTACTCTTTTTAGAAAGGAACATGCTTTATATATGCAGTTGTATAGCAAACAGTATTTACATATATAGAAGTTTATAATCAAAATTAGTTTATACAGCCATTATATTGATTATTATATTCAGTTACTATATACAGATATTTAGAAATTTTCAAGAGAATTTACTGAAGATTTAATCTGTCACAGATTATATTTATTGTTGAGAAAGCTTCCTGTGTATCCATAATATTTAAATCAGTTGCATTTGCTACTGTTATTTATTTTTTTCTGAAAATAGAGTAGTTTATTTCTTTTTCAGTGTTCTGTCAGGTGGGTTCAGATAACAAGAAATAGTGTAGAGTAACTCTTTTCGCTAATAACTTAAACAAATAGTGGTCTTTGAAAAGTAAGTAAATGCACATTGCAGTCTCTTACGTAACGGACAGGATTTAATACATGCTTACTGAAGGTGAAGAAGCATCTAGATGTACTTACAAAGTATTTTAAAACCTATTGAGTATGTGTTGTCTGAGTTGTGACTGGAAGTTTGATCACTTTGTTAAGAGTTTCACAATGGTGTTCAAGTCTAGGAGACAGATTGATGAATCAGCAAACTTTGTATGTGGTTGTAATATTTTTAATTTAATGTTTGAATTTAATCTTATGGGGAAAGTGTCTTTCAAACGGGATAAACACTTTTTTGCAAAAGATCTCCTTGTTTAGTTCCTCAGATAGTTTTAATTTAATATTAACTTTAATTTTACTTGACTTAAGGAACTATTTATGCTCCATTTTTCTATTGCATAAGCAAATGTGGTTAGGAGGACTAAATTTGTTAGTGAATTTATTTTGTCATGTCTAGGTGTGTGTGATTTGGTTAATTTGGGCTTTTTGCTTTAGTCCAGCTAAGTTAGATGGCTGAACACTAGCATATATTTTTTGATATTTATATGTTACTCTGAAGTAAAACAGTAAATATGAATAATAGACTACAGTTAGGTTATCAGGTGTTTATGGGTAGATGTTGTGCTATGCATTTTCCTGGTTGCAGGTATTGAAGAAGGGACAGTTTTCCCTGTGTTTACACCTACTGTAAATGATGGTTTTGGGGAGTACAGACACCCTGGCTAGTATTGTATTTAAACTGGATTTATATTCCAGATTGTTGTATTCTACTGTGACTGCAATCATGTAGCATGTTGTTATAACTATTGATGTTTGACTCATTCCATATGGGTCCAAGAGACAATTAATAGGAGGTTGATGTGCAGTCATTTTATTTGCTGGGATAGCGTGCAAAGTACCTGAATGGCAAAGGGTTCGCATGATGCCTCCTAGTTCTTTAAGGTTCTGTGTTCTGGATGATGAAAGCTGGTAGGGAGTGGCAAATGGACTTTCCCTTCCACTAAAGACTTCAAGAAATCAGTAACTAAGGGAGATTAGTGGTGCTACCACTGCTTTAAATACTTAAAGACTAGAACATATGATACTGTGTTGCTACCAGAGACCTAGCAGAGAGAAAACAAACAAAAGTCAATTTCTGTTGTCATTACAATGTTAGAAATAGTTAGATGATAGTGTGGAATAAACTGGCCTACATGTTGAATACCCTGATTTAGTCAAATGGGATTTCTCTACCACCATGAGAGCTCTACATATCCATCTGGGAGGAGGGAGAGTATTATGTACTCTTCTACTGTCATTATTTTAAGTTAGTCATACAGCCAAATTAACTAAAGCCTAAACAGTCCATTTACACCATGTGAGTGGCATGGCATAATGTGCATATGGTATTACGCCATTTTAAATTCAGTAAGAAGTTTTACATGGTGTGTAGAGCCGCACAAACAAGGTAAGCACTGTGGCATGCCAATTACAGCATAAGCAGCTGAATTGTATGCTAATCAACCAATCCAAAATAGAGGAACTATTTAACAAACAAATCGCTAGTGAGACAAAATTAGCTTTAAGCTTCACAGATGAACCATATAAATGCTGTGTGTGTGTGCATGTGTGTGTGTGTGTGTGTGTGTGTGTGTGTGTGTGTGTGTGTGTGTGTGTGTGTGTGTGTGGGTCCTCTAGGTGAAATTGGTGTGTGAGTGTCTGCATGAACACAGCTAAGCTATGTGCTAGCTCCACATCTTGATATGTCTGACAGGTGTGAGCCATGCATGGTAGAGGTGGCAGTTCATCATGATTTTACCCGACCACAAGAATTGTCTCTGCCAGGAGTTGCACTGGCACTTCCACACTCATGGTCAGATGCACTGCTGCTACCTGAATGTCACTGATGTCTGCTGGATGAACTCCTCTCACAAGGATGCCCAGGACCACAACCACATGACCTGCCACATCTGGGTCTGGACAGCTCAACCACTGACAGTGCAGTGGAAATAGTGCTACAATGGGAGTGTGATCAGGCATTGACATGTCGGTTAAAATCAGATAATGTAGCTGACCTATACCCACGAGGATGCCATGCCCCACCAAGCAGATATTCCATCACAGACACCACCCGTTCCAACATGTCATTCATCCAAGCCATTGAATCGACAACAGGGTGTAAGCAGTCATACATGTCAGCCTGTGTCACATCAACAACTCTAAGCATTTCTCTTGAGGTCCTATGGGAATGTGCCTGTTGTGCCTCCATGATGGCCCTAAACATACATCAAGTGGCAAGGGATGACACACCTGGATCAGGTGGAGGATGCACAGGCCTCCTCCAATCACTTCTAACAACCATCCTACATAGCACCTTGCCCACACTTTGTCTACAGTCACAGTCAGACAGTGAAGCTGCAGTAACCACACTTCCCAGTTGAGTGTATCACCCTCCACCTGTCCAATATCTGAGGGATCACTGGAATGGGTTGGCTTAGGCCTACTGGCTGCATCTGATGGAATTACAAGGGATGGCTGAATTTCAACCTCAGTGTCAGATTCAACCTCTGCACCCCCTGATTGTGCCTCTGTTTGGCCACCATCATCATCAGAGTCTACCGATACTCTGACATCAGGTGGTAAGAATCCTTGGTAAGAATCCTACACTTTCACTGTCAGGATTACCTGTAATAATAAGCCACAAACACAGGAAAAAAATTAATTGCTACACCAATATAGTCAAATGTATGCTAAAAAAGTAACAGTGGTGCTATTGCTACAGACAGAACGGCAATACACACCACAGTCCTGGCACCCACATCACAAGTATGGATAAAATTTATATATTTCTTTAAACTGCTCATCACCACTGACAAAGAAGATATTTGGCTTACTATGTGCAGTTGCTGGTATGCTTCCCATGGATGATGGTCCTAGAAGAAGTTATGCAAAAATTAAGGACAACAACATCACAATTAACAGTAACACAGGAGGTTAAAATGTTTTGCTCTTTATATGTCATTAACTATACTTTCAACAAGAACTTGGGCAACAACTTCGACCTAAGCCCATGTGTAATCAATCAGAATGTGTTGTTTACTGTAGAAATCTACAATTCCCCCAATAAATCAATTTATTGTTAAACAGAACTAATGTATTGTTGTAAATACTTTGCTATACAAGAGTATTTAACAACTGAGATACATAAGCCTACCTGGAAGCTCCTCCTGTGACATTCTTGCTGTCCCTGAAACAGTAGCACCAGTGTCAAGGGCATGCTGTTCTGCACTTTCCCAAGAGCTGCCTGGATCCCTGACAGTGAATAGAAACTCTTCATTTGCTGTTAATGATGGCTGTGTAGCAGGTCCCCTGGTACCCAACTGATCACTGGCCACTGCAGCTGCTCTTCTCCATGCAGATGAGATAATTTCAGTAAGCCCATGGCACACATGATCATATGTCCTGCTGTGGCCACCTACTGCATTCACATCAGCATCTATCTGTTACCAAATTTGCATTCTGCCTGACATATCTCCATATCTCCTCTCAAGCAGAAAGACACCATGTTACCTAAAAGCTTCCACGATGAACAGATTCTCTGGGTTACTGAAGGGTGTTTTTGAGGATTGAGACACCTGGGTGCTACAGTCCTAGGTGACCTAAAACACATCAAAAGAATAATAAACATAAGTATCACATAACTAAATAAATCCTTGTTTCCAGATAAAACAGAAAAGGTAGCATTTCACTATTATGCACTGGAGAAACATAAAACAGTAAAGATATTGAAAAAACAAACAAAAAAAAAACAGGCATTGTTTGGGTGAAACATATTGCATTCACACATAAAGCAAGACTTGATGCAAAACAAGGAGAGTAAAAATAGCAGCATGCCATGAAATGCAACTTTGCTCTCCCACCCCAAAATAACAGGCAAATTACACATTTTGCAGCAAAACATCAATGAAAATCTAAAAGTGCTACCAAATGAACTGTTCCTGAATTATGTCTACAGATTTGACACAGAACATTCTATTTTAATGCCAGTGTTGTATACCTGTAAAATGCCCTGACAAACATGCCAATGCCATTAGAACATTTCTAAGTAATGCATACAGATAAAAGTAGCATTTGCTAATGAATATATATATATATATATATATATATATATATATATAGTAACAGAATTGTCTTAATGACATTTCAGCATGTGCATTATATAGCTGAAAAATGCAAGCATACTTTCTCAAGGTCAGTAGTCTTCTGCTCAGATATATCCCCAAGTAATAGCCTATTCTGTGTTCTCCACATAAAAAGTCTCCTCACCTTCAGGTTCCATAGCTACATGGTTGCTTTTGTATGGTGTAGATTTAGGGCTGTGAGCATGGTGGATATGTAAATGAGGTATGAACTCATTAGAATTGCTGAATCCCAAATACTTGGCTCTGTGTATCAGATGTAAGCATAGTGCAGGCACTCCCTTAGTGCTTGTTGCTAATAGAGTGCAACTGTGAATGATTACTGGTAGGGAGAAGGAAAACACAATACCAATGCACATTGGCCTAACTGCAGTGGGTGTGTCAGTTTAGATTTACAAAGTGTAGACATAATTTTATGAAGGTTGGAAATGTATGTAAGCAGCAAACAATTCACAGGTTCTGTTCATTAACATCTGACTTCCGCTTCATTTGTAGGCAACTGTATATTATTGCCATTTAATATTCTGACACCTTTTAAGGACAAGGATATAGATTGCCTTACAGACTGAATGTCTCAGATTACTGGTTGGATAAGACAAGAATGAGCAACAAACACAGAGAGGTAAAGCAGAGCTGCATTTTTGCAAGCAATAGTCATAAATGGTTGTGTGACTACATCTGAAATTAATACGTGTACAAATAACTTTCATGTGGTTTGTTAGTAGTGTTACAGTTGGTTATATGCAGAAAGATTTCGGCTCCTTGCTATAAAGCTGATTGTGTAGCAAAGAGGGATAAGGCACCTTTACTGTGTTCTGAAGGTTCATTGGAGTGACATTTCAAATCCAGACCTATATAAAAATATGTCATGCGTACTGAGATTTTGTAGTGTTTATTTCATAGATTGCTTTTCTTCATTTCAACTACTTTTCACTTTTATATATTTTTTTTTTTTTTTTGTGTCCAGTGTTTGCACAGTGCACTGCTTCCCTCAAACAAGGGAAATGGAGAAACAATGAGTGTCAGGTTTGGCTGTGCTTATCTCATTTTTGGGACACACTGTGAAAACTTGGACTAGTGGACCATACAGGAAGCAGACAGAACACATGCAGACAGGAAGTCTGTAAAAGTTTAAAGGTAAAAAAGTATACATTGTTGCAATTTTGCTGCACTACCTCCACCTTCAGGTAGTACTGCCCTCTGCTGGTGCTGTGTAACCCTCCAGGAGTAGTGGCAGAGGTAGGGATTTCATCACCTGCCAGGAGATGCCAGGGTTGGTGCATAGGGTTGTGCACCACACCATTGGCATACGCCTACACCAGATGGAGAGACTTCTCTCCCTCATGGTACATAGGAGGAGAAGATAGCAAGCACTCCAGCTGCCAGTGGAGTAAGGGGACAGCGATGACAGTCCAGTGGGTGAGGACTAGATTCTTACTGTCTCCATGAGTGATGAGCACAAGCCTGGGTTATCCTCTCCCTCATCCCAATCATGTTGTCCCCCAAACATTTGTGTCCCTCACCATCCCTGTGTCTTGTTTGTTAGCATTTGCTTCCTCACCTAACCAACTTACCTGACCCAGAAATACCAACATCCCTCTCTTACTGAATTAAAAAAACAATGGGCACCACTACCACAAATATATATATATATATATATATATATATATATATATATATATATATATATATATATATATATATATATTGTGCGATACATAGCTGTCCATTTCGCACACATGTCTTTTTGACACACTTGATTTGGTCCAATTAGCTATATCAACAAACAACTATACGCTCCGCAAGGATGGCATGCAGGGTCAAGCCAACAATGTAAACCACCAACAACCAGCAAAAAATGATAGTGAACATGCAGTAATGAATAGCTGAATAGCCGAAACCGGTCTGGATTTGAAGGAATTATAAATAAATAATCATTATTTCTTCATTACTGCGTGTTCACTATCATTTTTTGCTGGTTGTTGGTGGTTTCCAGTTAGCTATATAACATGATTACATTGTCATTTCTCTTTCTGGCGGTGACAGTTCAAAGTCAGCTAATATTCTGCACATATTTTCAGTTAACACGGTTGAGGAAATGGACAGCTATGGTTCTTTCCTACCTTCTTCCTGCACATTCCTGTATTTCCTTTTCTTTGTTCTTCTCCATGCTTGTTCCCCATTTCACCACTTTTCTATCTATCCCATTTTAACACCTATAGTCTGGTCAAAAAATAGAATGACACAACACACATAAGTAAAAGGAAAAAGCAATGGATCCCTCACTTTTTTGACCTCTATCATTGTATGGAGTTTAGCATCGTGTGCCAATGCCAAGAGATGGTGAGTAGGTCTGCAAAGCTACAGTTACCTCCAGGCAATGCTGCTTAATCCTGCTGTGCTACATCAACACACAGTAACACATGCTGAAAGAATAACATCATTGCATTATCACTATTTATTTAAAAGTATTAGACACACCTGGATTCAAATCAGTATCATCAGGGCTCAAAAAGAAATGTGTCAATGCATTTACCCCTGCTGCCACAGAGTTGGCTAAGCAGCAGGTGTTTTATGCACTCAATACTAACTCTCAGAATTTTGGAAATGAGCCTTGTGTTTGCACACTGTTTAACTATGCACAAACAGGGAAAGTAATGAAAATGTGTATCTCACATGCGCAAATGCATTGCCTACCATTGTGCAAACTTGCTGCTTGCTGTTCTGCGATGCAAAGTAAATATTAGAATTTATTAGTACTGTTTGCTATCCATTTACTCTTCATGCCATGAAAAAACATGTGTAAACATAACAAACTGAAGGCCCTATCTAAAAATATGTCACATATTTACAATGTAGCCATGTGTTACCTCCCCCCATGCACTGCAACCCTGGTCTGTCACTACTAGTTCACAAATATATCAACTACACTTCACAAATTAATAACAAGTGTGTGATATGCAATGCATATCAATCTGGTAACATGCAGAATTAGAACTATCTTCACACTTGAACATGCCTACATATCCAAGTGACCCTGGGACCTATCCAGCATAAACCTAAACAGCCTTATCTGCAAGGCTATGGAAAGAATCATCATGGACCTTATCTACAAGGACATAGGTGACCTTCAAACTCCTGAATTGACCCAGTCTGGTTTTGTCACATCTTGCTTATTAAACCTAGTGGACTTCTTTGAGTTTGTCACCAAACCCTGGATGAGGGAAAAACAGTGCATACTGCCTATCTTGATTTAACCAAGGCCTTTGACACAATCCCCCATTCAGGTATCATAGAGAAATTCTCCCATCTGGGGATTAACCCACACATTACTAGATGGTTAGCCAGCTGGCTGACCAGCAGAAAGCAAACTGTCACAGTTGGAGAGTTCACTTCCACCAGTAACTACTGGAGTACCACAAGGATCTGTACTGGCCCCTCTACTGTTTAGAATCTATTTTTCTGAAGTCCTTGTGAAGGTAGGTGGCCAATTGGGTGGAATCATAGAATACCCCAATGATTTAACATATGACAGAAAGGGCTGACACAGACAAATGATTGGTGCCAAACTCATGGACTGTAATTTAATGCAAAAAATCCTCATTGTCCTCTTTGACAAAGAAGTAGCCCCTGCAAATTATGATATAGATAGTACCCCTCTAAGCTGAAACTCAGTGGTGCAATACTTGGGAATACAGGTTGATAGCAATGTAAATTTTGATCACCATGTTTCCACTGTGGTAAAAAAAAAACATTCTACATTGTGCACCTCATAAATAAGGGCATCACATCCTAGACCAGGGAGGTCATAGGTCCTCTGTACATGACCCTCATCAGACTACTAATTCAGTACAATTGCGCCTTCTGCATGTACTTCACCAGAACCTGCAGCAACTGGAGAGATGACATAGGTTTCTGACCAACAGAATCCAGGACCCCAAAACATGATATACATGGAAAGACTGAAAGCCCTGTCACTGTACTCAGTATCATACAGGCTGCTGAGAGGCGACCCATGTCTGGCCTAGACAGCAGTCTTAGACCCTGCCCTAATGGAAATGCTGCACATCCACATCCACAAATCAAATGACACAAAAATAACTTGATCTTAACCTAGCCTGACACATAAACAGAACATGCTGAAGAGACAGATATATCTCTTAACGATTGCCACTCCTCTGGAATAGGCTCAGAGTCCATGTGAAGCAGAGCTCCTCAATGACCCTATTTAAGCACAGCCTTGAAAACTGGATGGGTGACTGTAAATTCACCCCAGGGGTGGCACCTATGTCCCTCATGGACAGGAGTAGTCAGTGCTGATCACAAAATTTCTCTGCTAACAATGACTATCTAACTATGGTCAATAAGAGTACTTGGGATTTTACACAGCTAGGCTTGTAAAGGCCCCAGGGCCATTAGTCTTGTAACCTCCTACAAACCTATGCAAGCCTCCCAACATCTTCTCTCTAACATCCATTGCTAGTGTCATCCACTATAAGCTGTCCTGCAACCTTGTAAAAGTCAAACTTGTGTCATAGCACTTGTGTGAAGTACTGAGATTTGTAGTATGTGTACTTACATAGGTAAGGAGTTCTGTTCTCATTGCAACCAACTGTGTGTGTGGGTGTGTATGTCTCTAGCCAGAAGACCATAAGTGTGTATCCTATAGTTACTACTCCAACTGAATGGATTGACACTTGCACATGCCTACAATCAATTTCATGCAGGCCTCCAAACATCTTCTCTCCAACATCCTCTGCTGATATCCACTATAAGTTGCACTGCAGCCTTGTAAATGTCAGACTTGTGCCATGGTGCCTGCACAAAGTACTGAGTTCTGTAGTCTGTTTACTTATGTAAGGGTCTGGTCTCACCACAGTCAGTTGGTGTGTGTGTGTGTGTGTGTGTGTGTGTGTGTGTGTGTGTGTGTGTGTGTGTGTGTGTGTGTGCGCATTTGTGCACTTGCTTGACAATAGAGCCTTTTACACCAGCATGTGGGACACTGCTATTACAATATTCTCCTCACCAGACACTGCTGATGCCATCACCTAGAAAGTGTTGTCTGTGATACTGCAAGTCAGACTTGAGCTGTGGCACTTGCCTTAAATAAAGAGTTCTGTAGTCTACGTATTTAGATAGTTAGGGATTCTGTTCTCACTGCAGTCAATGGGATAGTGCATTTACTTGACATTAGAGAGAGTCTTTTACACCAGCATGTGGAACAGTGCTATTACCATTTTCACTTCACCAGACACTGATGATGTCATCATGCATATCTGATTTGTGGATGTGCACTAGATGCAAATGATGTCCAAATTATAAGGCATTGGTAGTGTTAGTAATTACTACCACTTTATTGATGATTTGTTTTTTGTTTGGAAAGGGGATGTAGGTGGTTTGGGTGCATTTACACATACTTTGAACAGTAGTACTGATTTTTTGAGTTTTTCTTATGTTTATAGTGATTCAAGTATTATGTTTTTAGATTAGGAAGTATTTAAGCATGTTGACACGTTTAAGTTAGGTTTTGTTATTAGCTACAAAAATGCGGCTACTAACAGTTTGTTACATTATTCTAGTATGCACCCAACATATATGAAGCATAACATCATAAAGGGCAGTTGGTCAGATTAATGAGGTTGACCACAGACAGTGCCTTTTTTGGACAAGTTTGTGGATGAATTACATGATAGATTTAAACACAGGGGCTTTCCATCTAGAGTTGTTAAAGAATTGTTGCAGAAGAAAACGATGTTTGATGTTAGTACTTCCAACACAAAGGATTGGCCAACCTGCCTGCCTTTAGTATTTACTATTGATAGTGGGGCCATTAGAAACATTATTAGCAATAATTGGAGAATTTTAGGAGCACACAGTGAATTAATGTCTATTTTGGGGTCAGAACCTCACTTTATTAATAAGAGGGTGAATCATTTTAAAGAATTATTGGAAAAGGGACATCAAGAATTTGAAAATAGAGGAACTAGAGGTACTTTCAAATGCCTTAATTGTAGTTTCTGTAGATACATTAATGAGGGTCCATTTTTTTAGGTTAGTGTAAGTTGTAGGATTTGACCAGTGCCTGTGTTGTTCAATTGTGGTTTCATCTTTGTGATTTACTTGGCAAAGTGTTCATTGTGTACAGTGTTCTACATAGGAAAAACCAAGAGACAACTAAAAAATAGAATGTATGAACACTACTAGGTCATTAAAAGCAAGAATGTTGACAATGCATTAGGAAAACATAGTTCTTTATACCAGAGTCACACTAAATTATTTTTGCTGTTATTGACCATGTACTAGGTAATTTTAATGGGGACAAGGAAGCAGAAGTTAGATTACAGAGAACTTATGTGGCAAGTATTGTTTGATGCTTATAATCCACCTGGTTTCAATGCTGGTGCTAACTACAAAACAGTTTTATATAGAAAATGTTGTTATGACAAATGTAAATGAAGTTTTATGGTTTTATTTTTGTTTTTTAGATATGATTCAAATGCAGGAACTAGTTATTGTTACAATTTTTATGAGATTAGTAAGATTTCTTTAAGAATATTTATGTCATTAAATGATTAGTCATGTTGCTTGGTTGATGTTTAATTAGTTGACCTATATATTAATTATTGGATGTAAATTATTTGTTCTGAGGAAGGCCTTCTTGTAAGGTTGAAAGTGCTTAACATTTGGTGATTAAAGCTGTTTTTACATTTTTCCAGAGGTATTCCTCTTTTTGTTTTCCATTTTGGTGATTATTGAATTTTATTTTTGTGTTTCACCCACTGGAGGCTCATTTGAAGTAGTTTTTCAGTTCATTTTTTAGTTATGTCTGAAATGTTAAGATAAACACTCAGCAATGTGCTGAGTTGGCTGTAGATGACACTACCTATACTCAGCCAGAAGAAATGGCAAACCTGCTGGCCAATAAATTCAGCTCAGATTTCACCCCAATCACCTCCTGTCATTCCCCATAAAATACTCCCTACCATTCCTTTGCCTGTTATCACAAAATAATAGGTTGTCACTGCACTCTCTACAGCTAGAAATATGGCATTAATGAGGGCTCTGATGGAATCCCAGGGTGCCTATAAATTAAATTAGTTTAAAACATGACCTAGTAGACCCACTTGGATCTCTATTTAACCACAGTCCCCAGATAGGCTTTGTGCCATTAGAGTGGAGGACAGCAACAGTCATCCACCTGCACAGGGGGGGAGCCATAAATTGATCCAGGAAACTACTGACCCATAAGTCTGACTAGCCTCATATGCAAAGCTATGCAAAGGATAATCATGGACCTGATTAACGATACTGGAAATCACCAGGCTCTAGACCCAACCCAGTTCCGCCTTGTCAAGGGAAGGTCCTGCCTGCTCAGTTTGCTGGACTTATTTGAGAAGATTACCAAGGCCATGGATAAGGGTACAACAGTGCATACTGTCTACCTTGACCTGGCCAAGGCATATGACACAATACCCCTCTTGGGTATTATAGATAAATTCACAAAATTGGGAATAACCTCTACGTCACCAGATGGATAGCGAAATTGCACATGGATAGGGCACATGTTCTTAGAGTGAGGGAATCCAAATCCAGCAAGAGGCTAGTCACTAGTGGAGTACCACAGGCCTCAGTGCTGGGCCCCCTCATGTTTGGAATATACTTCTCAGATGTCAAGGCAAATGAAGATGGCCTTTGGCTGACCATGTTTGCTGATAACTGCAGGTTGGGGGCAATCCCTGACTCCCCAAACAATGTTGATATCCTACAGAAAGGTCTGATGAAGATTAATGGTTGGTGTTAGAACCATGGCTTCAAACTAAACATGAATAAGTGCATAATAATACCCCTTGGGAAAGCAAATACCCCTGCAAATAACAACATTGATAGCACCCCCCAAGAGTGAAAGCAGTGGTGAGAGATCTAAATACTCAAATAGTAACCTGAATTTTGACCATCTTGTGTCCACAATGGTGAGGAAATACTTCTGAGTGGCTGAACTTATAAGTAAGGGCATGGCATCCAAATCTAGGGATGTCATAGTATAACTGTACTTAGCTATTATCAGACTCTCAGCCACAACCTGTAAAACTTGGAATACAAATGTATGTGTGTTACCATTTATTAGTCTGTGTTTTGCTAAAGCACTACAATCATTCCCTCTTCTCGTACAATACAAATGATTCCAATAACATATTTTTCTTCAAAGACAACTGCTACTGGCAAAAAAACAGGAGTTGCTATGGGCACTAGCTGTGCAAACTTTTATGCCAACTTAGTAATGATGGAATGGGAATATCAATACATTCTAAATAATTTGAACCCACATATAATAATATATCGATGTTTTGTGGATGATCTTTTTATAGGTTGGCAGGGGGGATGAAGAGAGTTTAGAACTCTATACCCAATATTTGAACACCAGCAGTAACTTTCTTAAATTCCCCCTAAGCAAATCGATGAGTAAAACTGATTTTTTGGATGTAACTATAGCCAAGCAAGGAACTTGTCTAACCACCAGCATTCACAGGAAAGAATGTCATCATCCCATGTATTTGCACAGGGAAAGTATGCATCCACAACACATTTTTGATAATATTATTAAGGGGCAGACTATGAGGATCTAATGTTTATCCTTTAATGATAAGGAAGTTCATGAGGGACTATGCCATCGACGGGATGACTTTATTGGTAGAGGGTATTGACATGTGGAAATTGACAAGGCATACAGTAAAACAAATGAGGAAGGAGGAGGGAGGGCCAAGCCCTATTTTTCACAATGAAATGATAAGTTAACTACACTAGAAGCAGTTCTGTGAAAATGACGATGGTTATTACCAACATCCGAGGTGAATAGGATAAGGGAAGTGGTCAGAAGTAATTGGCATATTTTACACACTGATGAGAAGGTAAAAGAGCCAGTAGGCCAACAACCTATTTTCATGTATAAAAACAAAAAGAGCCTTAAACAGCATTTATGTTATCCTAGATTATATCATAATTTAGGGGAAAGGCAATGGGGTACACGTAAGTGTCAGGAATGTGCATACTGTGACTATATTGATCAGTCTATGTCTTTCAAGCATCCAGAGACAGGGTATTTATGGAAACTTAGGGTTTCAGCAGACTGCAATACACAGAATGTTATTTATGCAGCACACTGTATTTTGTGTTTCAAATTTTATATAGGTAAAACTAACCGGAAACTGAAAGAGAGAGTGCGGAATCATTTGTATTGTACGAGAAGAGGGAATGATTGTAGTGCTTTAGCAAAACACAGACTAATAAATGGTAACACACATACATTTGTATTCCAAGTTTTACAGGTTATGACTGAGAGTGTGTGTGTGTGACGGGGACTTAGTAAACATGACAGAAAATGAAGAATTACAATGGATTTTAAGGTTAGGAGAGCATAGGGGAATGGGTCTGAATGACCATATACCCTGTACCCCTGAAACCAGTATTAAAGGCAAAGAAAAGTAGATAAATGTATTATTCTGCATTTTTATGTTTTTACTTGCTACTTTTTTATGTGCTGTTTTTAGATGCTGTTACTTTAAAAGTAAATGCCTTGTGGATCATTTAGGATTCTGCATTGTTATGTTAACTGATACTAAAATTTAGTATAAAAGAAGTTCATTTGCTTTACTTTTTTTGTCTGAAGCGGCAGTGGACACTGCGAAATTGTTAACTTTTAATAAAACCTGTGGATTTTACAACTGCTGAGCCTTGCCTTTCTGCCTGTTACTCGCTGTTGTTTTGCTTGGAATTTTTTTGCCTTTCTGCCTGTTACTCGCTGTGGTTTTGCTTGGAATTTTTTTGCCTTTCTGCCTGTTACTCGCTGTGGTTTTGCTTGGAATTTTCTTGCCTTTCTGCCTGTTACTCGCTGTGGTTTTGCTTGGAATTTTGTTGCCTTTCTGCCTGTTACTCGCTGTGGTTTTGCTTGGAATTTTGTTGCCTTTCTGCCTGTCACTCGCTGTGGTTTTGCTTGGAATTTTCTTGCCTTTCTGCCTGTTACTCGCTGTGGTTTTGCTTGGAATTTTGTTGCCTTTCTGCCTGTTACTCGCTGTGGTTTTGCTTGGAATTTTGTTGCCTTTCTGCCTGTTACTCGCTGTGGTTTTGCTTGGGATTTTGTTTGGGTCTGCGTCTGGAATACACTCGCTGCTTTTGGTTTTCTTGCTAGTTTCTTCCTTTGCACAAGTCACTACTCATTGTTTACAGTGTGCATATGACTCTGTTGATACTACTTCCAGGGCAATGTCCACTGGTACTGTTTTGAAGATGTTTGCATGGCTGCATTCTGAGAACCTCCCAGATGATGTTAAAAATGAGGTTTTAAATTCACCCTTGGATAGAGCTTTAGTGTTTGACCCCTCTGCTGAAGAGGCGATCAAAAAGTGTGATGAGAGGGGCAAGCTGATCCAGGAAATCTCCAAGATTTTTCAGCCCTCCTTTTCTAAATTTCTTCAAGGGATTTTCTATCTCCTCATCCAATTTTGGTAAAAAGCAAAATAAGCAGTCTCAACAAAAGACAGGTATACAGATGTTTAGGAAGAAATTTCCAAAAAGAAGTCTTGACCCTCCAAAACCTAGGACAGTCCAACAACTCTAAATGATGTTTCAGGAGGCCTTGTGATTCCCTCCCACCTGGCCCCTTTTTTCTTCCAGAAAGTCTGAATCACCATTCTTCCCTTTTCAAACAGATAGTTTCAGACAAATGGGTTCAGAAAATCATTAATCAAGGTCACAGATGGTAGTGGGAGGAACTTCCTCACTTTCAGGGGGTCATTCCTCATCCTCCCGATCACTCTTTTATTTCCTCCAGTTCATCACATGCTGTTCCAAGGACATTTAGAACCAGTTCCTCTTTCACACATGAGAAGGGTTTTTAATTCAAGAATGTTCCCAGTGTCAAAGAAAGAAAATGCTTCCAGACCAGTTCTGGATCTGTCTTTCCTAAGCCTGCACCTGTTTGTGGTAGTGCTCAGATACAAAATGATGTCATTCCACAACCTGTTGCCTGTTCTTCCTATTTCAAGTTTTCTGATAACACTAGATGTAAATTATGCTTATTATCACATCCCTATTCATCCAGACTTCAGACATTTCTTAAGATTTTGTGTGCCTGGATTACATTAACAGTTCTCTGCCTTGCCCTTTGGACAATCCACTGCACCAAGAGTATTCACAATGTGTCTTGCCCCAGTTACAGCTCATTGCAGGCTACAGGGTATCCACATTTTTCCATATTTAGATTACTTACTTATCTTTACAGAGTCTTTTTAAAACTGTCACGTATCTCTCTCTTGGGTGAGAGATCTCGTACACAAGGTAGGATTCTAAGAAAAAAATAAAAAGTCTTTCTTGAGTCCTTTACACAAGTTTGTCAACTAAAACCTCATTTCAAAGAGCTTTTCCTATATAGGAACAAATAGATCTATGTATAGGTCTTCTTTTATGGTTTTCACTCAGACCTCAGTAACTACAAGAAAATACCTCAGGATTCTATAATTCTCATGATACCCTTGGCAATACTCCCACATGAGAAAAGATAGTGTTTTTCCCAACATCAACACCCTTTATCTTTTCAAATTCTAGTGGTGGTTTTTTTTAAGAAGAGAAATAGTATGGTGGAGACAACAGATATCCCTAAATCCAGGTGTCCCTTTCTCCCTCCCTGCTCCATTGTAGTCTGTTATTACAGACACCTTGGACTTTGCTTGGGGAGCAGTTTCAGGAGCGATAAAAGTACAGAAGGTGTTTGGGACACAAAGGACAGATGCCAGTACATAAATATCAAGGAGATGCTTGTTCTGATCAAGGCACTCAACTCTCTGAACCATCTTTGGTCCCCAGGAGCTCTTCAAGTTGGTTACAGACAATGCCACAGTCATATGGTACATCAACAACTAAGGAAGAATCAGTTCATATCCCCTTTGCAGACTAACAATGTTAGCTTTGATGTAACTTCACAGCACAATCTCACTCTACAGTTACCTGCATTCTGTTTGAGCAAAACTGTGTGGCAGACAAGTTGAGTGGGACCAGGGCAGACCCTCATGAATGAAAACTATATCGAGGCTCTACCAAGATTTGATCCATCTGTAGGGAGATCATAAATTAGACATCTTTGCCTCCTCTCTAACAATCAACTGGCAAGAATCTATTCCAGGACTCCACGCAAGAAGGCCTGGAAGACAGATACCTTTTCTTTTCCCTGAACAGGAATTTTCCTGTATGCTTTTCATCCTTTTACACCAATATCCAGAGTACTTCTAAAGATTCAGAAGGGATCCCCCAAGATAATTGTGGTGACTCCCTTCTGGTCCAGACAGCTGTGGTTTTTCCTTCTTTTGGAAATGGTCAGAGGCAAGAACAAGCTTTCTCACAGACATTGGATCTACTCGCACAAGAAGAGGGGGTGTTTAATACCCCTAACATCAATCAACTTCATTTGACTGCCTGGATGATAGGGTCTTAATTCCTTTTGGGCACCTGTTTACTGAGGATGTACAGCAGGTACTAATGGAAGCAGGAAAGCCTGCTCCTAGGAAATCCTATATTAGCAAATGGAAAAATTTTTTTAGGTGGCACCAGTGACATAACCAGCACCCATCCAGGGCTAGTTGTTCTCTGATTTTACAATATCTGTATGAGTTACTATCCTATTACCTATCTTATCCCTCTATCATGGTTCAGTTATCAGCCATTTCAGCATGTCTGCCCATTGATTTTTCTCTTTCAATGCAGTCTGAATTCAAAATGTTTTTGGAAGGAGTTTTGCATAAGAGGCTTCCAAAAAAACTAATGTCCCCTCCTTGAGAACTTAATTTTGTGTTAGGGAAGCTAACACTTGCTCATTTTATAAACATTTTATTGAATTATCATTTGTGACTTAGGCATATTTACATTTATATAAAGGTAATGAAACTGTATTAACAAGTTAAAATTAACAAACATTATGCTTTACATATATTGCTATAGATCATATAACCTAAGCAGCGTTACATAAATTATTCAATTCCTTCCTCTTTTTTGTAAACAAGAAACATCTTTATTAAACCATCACTTCTGACATAAGCAATCATATATTTATATCCTAGGATCATAGGAGGTTACTAGGCTATTGGCCCTGGGGCCCTTATAAGCCTAGCCAAGAGTTTAGCCCATGTTTAGACAAGTCAGCACCTGATGCCCCTGTCCAGCAGGGACATGGGTAGAATCCCAGGGGTATATTTTTTGTTTCCCATCCAGTTATCCAGGTTGCACTTAAAAAGGGGTAAAGATGTACTCGGCTTGACATGGAGGGGGAGTCTATTCCATAGATGGGGGAGTCTCTGGTATACAAATCTGTCCTGCCAACAAGTCCTATTGATGTCACAGGCAAGGTTGAGTCCACGCATGCAAGTTAATCGAGTGGAGCTTGACTTGCGGATATGCAGCAGTCCTATCAAGGTGGGGTCTGGGATCGCCTTGTATGCCAGACAGAGGTCACCTCTGAGGGGTCTGTGTGAAACTGAGTAGAGCGATAGGGCTTTTAGCCTATCTGTGTATGGTACATGTCTGAGGCCCTGGATTCTCCTAAGTACTTAACACTTGTCAGTTTGAACCAGCTCATCCAGCTGACTTTAGGTTCTTAACATGGAAAACTGTTTTACTGATTGCTCTGACCTCTGCAAGAAGAGTACCTGAGTTGCAAGCTCTTATGGTGAGTCACTCCTATTTCATTTTCCATAGGGACAGGGTTTCTTTGAGAACTAACCCTTTTTAATGCCTAAAGTGGTATCCAAGTTTACTTTAATATGAACTATCCATCTTCTTATTTTCTATCCTGAACCTAAAAATGAGGGAGAAAGGATACTCCACACCTTGAATTTCTACAGACAGCTCTGGTTCATAGGTTCACAGGTTCATATGTTTCTACTAGGTTAATGACAACCAAGCCTAGCCAAGCAACTCAACCCAGTTTTGTCTCTGAGTACCTTCAATGCCTATATGGTGGGGTATGTTAGTAAGGAGGTAGCTAAGGGCTATGTAGGGGGTATGTTAGTTGGGGATGAATTTACTTTCTCTTGACCTCTGTCCATCAGAGATACAGGGGCCAGACCAGAGCTGAATTTGTGATTTCCCATCAAATGATCAATGTTTTATTTGAACAGAGTCCAGGATGAACTCTGCTTCACATGGATGGGGTGCTTATTCCACAGTGCAGAGATCTGAGAGACACATATTGGTCTCTCTGGCATGTTCTGTTTATGTCACAGGCAACATTCAGGTCCTTATATCTAGAGTTTCTGGTGTCATTTGGTTTGTGGATGTGCATGAAATCCATCAGAGCTGAATCTGAGGATGCCAAGGAAGGCAGTATACTATTTTCTCCTCACGTATAGACTTGTTGATCCTCTTGAAGAAGTTTACTAGGTTGAGTAAGCAAGGCCTTCTCTTAACAAAGCCAAACTAGAATGGGTCCAATGTCAGTAGGTTGCCAATATCCTTGTTGATCATTTCCATAATAATTTGTTCCATTGCTTTACATATTAGACTTGTCAGATTGATGGGTCTGTAGTTCCAGGGATCAGTTGATTGTCCACCATTATGAAGAGGCATGATGATTGCAGCCCTCCATTAATCTGGCATGTAACCTGTTTTGAGGCTGTAGTTGAAGAGTCCCTTGAGTGGTCCTGCTAGGTCATGTTTTTGGCTATTTAGAAGGCAACCATGGATATTCTCACATGTCACTGATGCAGTGTTTTTGGCCTTAGTGAGTGCTGCCAGAACCTGCTCCCAGCTGATAGTCGGTGGGATATGCTAGAAGAGATCTCACTGAGGGTAGTGGTGGGCGAAGTTAGAGATAAACGTATCAGCCAGTCGATTCACTGTCATCCTGGTCAGTGAAGGTTGTGTCATTTATGACCAATTCTGCACACTGCTGAGTGGTACCTTTAAGGTTCCTGCCATAGCTGAAGAAGACCTTGTAATTGTCCTTAGCCAGGAAGACTATCCCGACCTAATAATTAGCCTTGTTGGACTTTATTAGACCTCTTAGTTTCTTGTTTATTTGAATCACAGACCCTCCCCAGGCTTCCGCTGAAAATTGGCTTCACTCCAAGTCAAACTTTCCTGGTTAACAAATGTTAAAGTCCAGGAATCCTTGTGTCTGTGAGTTAGAGGCAGTGTACGTTTCCCAGTCTATAAAGAAGAAGTTAAAGTCTCCCATGAACAGGGTATTTGTTAGCTGTTGAAGGGCTCTAGTAGGTCTAGGAAAGAGTTTTCAGTTTTGTGGGTCATAAAGGGTAACCTGCAGCTGGCCAGGACATGGTAAGGAACCTTGTCTATTGAAACTTGGACATGGATGAACTCTGGGGCACCATCCTGTTTAACCAAGCTGGAATTGCATTTGTTGCTAATGTAGATCAAGGCAGCTCCACCTTTAGCTACTGTCTGTATTGCTGTTGGGATACATGTGTGGAAGGCACTGTAGCCTTGCACAGATGGAATACTTTCTGTGACTTTAAACCAAATCTTGTTAATGGCACAAATGTCCTCATTCTCAAGAGTGAGGAGAGCTTGCAGGTTATAGAGTTTCTTGTTTAGGCTCCCAGCATTTAGAGGTAACACCTTAAGGTTGCTTTGAGGTTTTTTCTTTTTTGCTATGATGGTAGTTTTGTCATTTTGATATTGCCTAAAAAAGGCTGTAAGGTTGTGATATCCAAAAGCCAATGGGGTAACAAGTGCAGACCATCCTTAGCAAAAACATGGTCTGTTAACAATGTCCTCCCATTATGATAGATATTGTATCACCCTGGAGTACCAGAAACTAAGCCAATTATTAAAATCAGTTGTTTAATGTTTATACTATAGCATCACCCTCAGTGAAGCTAGAATGCTGCTCAATGCAAGACACATACCTGTTTGTGACAGAAGGCATGTATCTGTTTACCTTGACAGAACTAAACCTGTCACATCTTTGGATCAATTGTTCATTTCTTGTGAAGGTAAGAGGAAGGGACAGCCTGTGTCAAAACAGACTATTTCCAAAAGGTTGTCTGAGGCTATTACCTTTTGCTATGCTCACCATAACAAAACTATTCCAGGCAGTGTCAAGGCCCATACTCTACCAGGGCCTTGGCTTCATCTGTGGATTTTTGGAAAGGGTTGGATTGTAGAAGTATCCTAGAAGCTGCTACTTGGTCCTCTGCAGATACCTTTACAAACCACTATAAGCTTGATTCCTTCTCTAGGTCCAGATCATGCTTTGCTAGGACCATTCTTCAGTGGTCCCTGGACTCTTCCCTTCCACCTCCCAAATGTACTTAGCTAGGTTTTATACTAGGTAACCTACCCAAATAACTAAGGTCACTGCAGCAGTAATCAATATGATGCATGTAGTACAGTTGTATAAGTAAACTTACCATAACAGTAGATGTTTGACTGAGCACTGTTACAGTACCCACTCCCTCCTCCCATCCCACTTGCTTCTGGTGTGCTTTCTATGCCATTGAACATTTATTTTTGTTCCTAACCTTGCCCATTTAAGGGCTAAGCCTCCCTCTCTCTGTTGGCAGGAAAGCTCTGAAAAGATTCCTTCCCAAACTTGTCTTTTGCTCAGCTCAGCTTGAGCTGCTTGACAGTTTGGTCATGGGGAAGGTGCCCTGAAGCTTTGGAAGCTGAGTGGCTGTTATATCCTTGGCAGGATATAACTCGATATTGCTAAGGCTACTGCAGCAGTGATCATTTGAATATCTACTGTTACTGTAAATTTATTTACTCAGATGTACTTTCTTTTTTACACTTGGCATTTTGGGTGGTATTTTTGAGGGTAGTGAGTATTTATATTATTATAACTGGTAATGTTATGCGTCCTTTTATACTTCATGCCCATGAATCATGGTTAGTTTTATACAAAGTTGCATTTTAAGCCATAATTTACAATATTTATGGCATCCACTATAAAGAATGTAAAATATTAATTTGATATCTGATCTATAATTTATTCAAACGCTGAAAACCCAGCTGGTTAGTTTAGCTTTACATATATAATGCTTAGTGTACAAACTTTGTCAGAGATTACAAATCATTTTGATGTCTCATTCTTAACTAAGCTTGTTAGGGACTGCTATAAATGAACAGACTACAGTCACTGAAACTGTTGAGCAAACTCACTTATCTTTGTTGACAATAGCTTGACTACAAACCATTGTGTTTGCCCATGTTGTCTTGGTGTTTCTAGTTAGTGATTAAAATCTTTCTAAATAAAATGAAGTTCTAAAATAAGGTTACCCAAACAAAAGAAAACATGAAAGTAAAATACCTGCATAAGTAAACAACTGCTTAGTTTCTACACATTCTTGGACTTCTAAGAGCAGCTTAGGTTATCTTATATCAGACTCAGAATTGGTAAGTTTGTCTTGTCAATCCTGCAGTCAAAGGCATTGTACTTTACAGCCTCCTTTTCATGCTAGCAGTGAGGGGACAGATGAAAGTCTTTCAAAAATCATATTACCTGAATCAATCACCATTTTATGCCATTTCGATCTATATATGAGTATTCAACCTAATATATTTGGATTTCATGCTAAGCAGTTCAGGAGTGACATACATGTATAACAACTCTAGTCTCCTCCATTGACTTCCTCCATGCTGTAAAAATGAAGTGATGTAAAGACATTGAAATAAATGTAGTGATGTATATTCAGTAGTAAGTCATACAAAGCATGTATCAGTCCTTCATCACAGGTTGTGACTGGAACAATATATAACATAGTTTACATTCTCACTCTAAAGGCATTCCTAGTTTACATTCTCACTCTAAAGGCATTCCATCTATTAAACTGCAATTGTTTTGGTGGCTGTAAGTCAGTCATTGTCTTGTTTCAACTAACTGTGCATATATTTGGCCATTCACCACTGTGTGTGTGTGTGTGTGTGTGTGTGTGTGTGTGTGTGTGTGTGTGTGTGTGTGTGTATATATATATATATATATATATATATTATTTATAGATTATATATATATATATATATATATATATATATATATATATATATATATATATATATATATATATATATATTATATATATATATATATATATATATATATATATATATATATATATATATATATATATATATATATTTATTTATATTTATATATATATATATATATATATATATATATATATATATATATATTGGCCAGAATTCACAACCAAAATTTAGACTAAAAATTCATAGTTCACTTCTTCAAAAAAATCCATTTTGGTGGTAAGAATACTGGATTTTAAATTGGAAACATATCCCACTTATTTAATTCACTCATATTGAGCACATGATGTTGGCGCACTTTTATTGGATTAGTGCATCCTCATACAGCAATTCTCTATCAGCATTACAATAATTTTCCAAGTGCAACATACTAAGTACAGCTGTTGCAATTCCTGTTCTTAAAATGGCCTTTGTATTCTAGCAATGTACTATATCTATTCTTCCAATATGCTGCTTCTTACAGGAATACCAATAAAACATTGACATCCATTTACCGTCACAACACAATCATTTTATCATTTGTCAATCAGGTAAGTAGTCTGGCCCATAAACCTTTTTCAGCCATGAGAAGGAAAAGGGTGTAAGTATTGTGTCGATATAGAGATGTTCTGATATAATCAGTGAAACAGCATGACTTTGGGAAGTGAGGGGAAATTGGAAAAAAACCCATGCAGATATGAGCAGAACATGTGAACTTAAGATGGATAGTAAAATAAAAACATAATGGATGAGCACCTAGCACTAGACTTTAAAAACAAAATTTAAACAAGAAAAAAATCTGAAATCCATTGTGTCATTCCTTCAGACCAACACTCAATATTACACATAGTGTGATTGCTTTCTTTTGTTCACATTCAGAGTCAGACTTCTTCAGATTATGTAGTCTGAAGAAGACTGAATGTGAACAAACAAAAATGCTCACTCGAGTAATAAACTGTTGATTTGAAGGAATGATACAGTGGATTTCAGATTTTTTTCTTGTTTTCAACATGGACAGTGACTGGAAGACTAGACCTAACCATAGATCCTGGAGCTGTGTGACAGACATTAGGAAAGTACTGTGCTGTACTATGCAATTCAATATTTTGTCTGTCATTTAAGATCCTGAATCCTTCTCTGCAAAATTCTTATATATTCTGGATTATAGATATAAAACATTTTAATGTATGGAGTGTGGTGATTATGCTCAGATATCCAGAAAAAGACAAATCATTTAAGTGCTACTATAGTGTGAGATCTGATCTTAACAAATATTAAGTATCCTCTGCTTAACTTGTTAAGGTTGGGTCTCATGCTAGGCAGTTAAATATGCCACTACTGACCTGAAAAAGACAGCATCAGAATAAAAAACAGATTTGTTTCTGCCTGCTGTCGATACTGATGACATGTCCCTCACCTCATTTCATAAACTTAGAAAGTAGCTAAAATAACAGGATGCATGTTCGCTTGAATTTTCTGAAGAATATGAAGTCTGAAACTGAAATGAATGTCAATCCTCAGTGATTTGTCCAAAATTAAAATATTTTATGAGGAACAGAACAAACATATGAGGCAAAAATATGGACATTCTGCTAAAAAATGGTCATTTGAGAAACATGGCAAGGTGAGTGTAAACACAAGGGACACTGCTAAGTGCTTTACTGCTTTGAAAGCTGGCAAAAAACTAAGCACTTTTTTCTCTTTTTTGTAACTAGTAGTCCATGGAGCAGATAAAGCTCCATGCACCACAAAGAATTGTCATTGGGTCTCTAATCATAACCCTTAGTAACAGTATGTGTTCCCAATATGGATGCCATGATTCACCTCTTGCGCTTCACTGTCAGGGTGACTTTCTTGGCATCCATATCTTGAGCACATAATAAGCAGGTCATGATTGGTGACCCAATCATAATGCTTTGTTATAGATCCTTAATAAGTGTTGATAACGTCCACCTGTTATATAACTGCTTTCTGGTATCAGGGAATTAAAATATTTCCTATATTTCCCCCTTCTTAAATATAATCCTGAGTTTTCGAGTCAACATATTGTGAAAAACTGAATTTGTTAATAATTTATGTACACAATGAAATTAATTTGTTAATAATTTATGTACACTTAATGAGCAAGGGAACTTTAGATTATTGCTGTCTGGAAAAGGTAGCCAAAATATGAAAGATAAAATTCCTCTTTTGTTATAAAAATTATAAAACTTGCATAGCTATATCAGTATTTTCCAGAAAATGTGTTCATCTTCCATATTATTATTACCTTGAACCTTATCTCTAGCATATCAAAAAATAGACTGTTTTAAGCAATTTTACAAAAAATATTATCTTGTTTCGTGAACTTTCTGATCTTTAGAGTAGTTAAATTTTAAACACAAAAAGTTGTCCTTGCAGTGAGTGTTCTTTAATGACTTGGGATAATGACAGATAGAGTGTATAATATAGTTATGACTGTGTCCAGTCATATCCAAATTATTATGTTCTTCAGACAGTAACAAATAATAATTCACCTCGGGAGAAGAGTGGAGTGGCTCACAGCTTTTAAATTTGTTTTAGTTCATACCATTGTTATGCTGTAGTATAGTCCCAAAGTTGGGGCTACACTACAACACTCCTGCTGTGTACATATACTAATTGTAAGATCACTGTATCTCAGAGTAGGAGGATTCGCTTGAGATTCCACAGACTCCGTGCATACAGGCTTCCAAATTTGCATTTGCAATAACAGAATTTTAAAGGTCACAGTTATGTTGCTTGGAATTTTACTAGATACTTACTGATGATGCACAGCAGGACAGACAGCATTGTTGTTGGAATGACATGCATTGTGCCCTGTGGGTATAATGAGGTACATAACAGGGCAGCACGATGTACCCTGTACTGCTACTACTACAGTGCCTGCATGCAAACATGGCCAACTGGGAACAGAGTGCACAACATTCTTTGCACTGGACAGTCATTCACAATGTGTACAGATGATACTAGCATCACTATGTACAAATGATCAATGTTAGTGAGACAGTAAATGAATTGCATTGTGCTTATTGCTCATTTCCACATATTATGACTTACCTAGAGCTTAATCGGGGCTTCACAATCTCATTGATGTCACAAAAGCACAGATTCCTGCCCTGATGCACATGGGGTTGCCATCTTTTATTTCTGCCATTTCCTGACAAATAAGCCCCAACTCCCACAGAACAAAACCTGCCCCTCACCTCAAGTAGGTCACACCTCTTTTATCAAGCTATGTAGTGTTACCACCTATCCATTTTTTTCCAGACTATCTGGAAAACAATCTGATTGTCCAGTAGTCTAAAAAACACTGTACAAATTCTGTTATCCTGATAGAAAAAAAAGAAACAGACTATCAGAGTTTGTTAAATTTGCAGATTTACTATGCTTTTTTACAGAAAAGCATAGTAAACCGGAAGAAAGAAGGCATCAGGAATGGAAAAAAGAGGCTGGTTCTCCTCATCTGATGTGATTATGATGTCACAAAATGGGGGGGGGGGAGTGGGCAGGAGTGGGGAAGAGATGGGCAGGATGTGGGATGTGTGAGAGGTGTGGCCTTGGTCTGTTTTTTAGCCACAGAGAAAGATGGCAACCATAAAGCTATGTCCCATAGCACCAGTTTTTAAATGCCATACAAAGTAACTGCATGGCTAGTCTTAGATGATATGAAACCCCTGGCAAAGTGTTCCATGTCACTCACCACCCTCATTATCTACTGTCATCCTGGCATCTATCCCAGTTCTCTCCTGTTTACTTCAATCCTTGCCTCCTCATACTATCTGGTATACTTTTTTGTTTTACCAAACTTTATCTTACTTGTCAGGTTTTTCCTGCATCCTTTCAACACATCATAAATGGTCAAGAGTATACTATAATAACTATCTAGGAAATAATTTAATCATGTTGGGGTCTGGTGGCCTAAGCACCCTAGAGAATATTAGGGTCCAACTTAACACTTTCTTACTAGGTGACTTCAACTAGCCCTCCATTAACTGGGTAAACTACACATGTACCAATATACTTGCTCAATGTTTCCTGGAGTTCATTAATTCCAATGCCCTGGACCAGCTCGTTCTTACCCCCACTAGAGGTAGCAAGATCCTTGACCTGGTCATTACTAACATGGGCGACCATTGCTCTACACCAGTAGTCAGCTCCTCCCTGGTTAATTCTGACCACAAACTAATCGCCTTGGAATTCCATATCCCACCCACCCCCCGAAAAGGTAACCACCATGGAAAACTTCTCCAAAGCTAACTTTGGGCTCCTAAAAACAGTGGTGTTTAACTTCACCACCCATGCAAATGGAGAATAGTTGCATGATTGCAGAATCATACACCAATGCACTGTACGAACACGTACACAAATGCATGGATCTTGCCATACCCAATGGAACCAAGATGCTCTCCTCCAAAAAAGGAAGCCAATCTGGTGGTCCCCTGCCATAAACAAACCCTACAACAGAGCCAACAGATATTGCCAGTATACTGGCTGACAGACTCAGTGCCAACTTTATCCCCCACAAAGGACCAATCACAATACCAGTAGATTGCCAGGCACCCAGTATTACTGCTGCACAGGTTAAAACAGCACCATCCAAGGCCAAGAATATAGCTTCTGTGGGACCTGACGATATCCCTGGCTGTGTTCTACATGAACTACAGAGTGAACTCGCACCTCACCTGTGTGTCCTGTTCAATCACAGCCTCACCTCAGGCTTTGTCCCTACAGAATGGCGCACCGCTACAGTCATTCCTCTCCACAAAGGAGGAGCAACTGCAGACTCTGGGAACTATCGCCCCATTAGCCTGATGAATCTGATATGCAAAGCTATGGAACACATCATCAGGGACCTAATAAACAAGGATATAGGGAATCTTCAAACTCTGGATCCCAAACAGTTTGGTTCTGTGAAGGGTGGATCATGCCTGCTCAACTTGGTCAACTTCTTTGAGTCAGTCACCAGAGCTGTGGATGAAGGCAAGGTGGTTCATATAGCCTACCTTGATCTGGCCAAGGCTTTTGATAACATTCCCCACTCTGGAATCATAGAAAAACTCCCTAAGCTTGGCATCAATCCCTATATCACTAGGTGGGTTGCAAACTGACTCACAGAGCCCACAGAGTGAAAATAGCTGACTCCAAGTCAGACGCCAACTAGTCATGAGTGGAGTCCCACAGGGTTTGGTCCTGGATCCTCTCCTGTTTGGTATTTACTTCTCTGAAGTCCAGGCCAACATGAAGGGACTATGGCTGACAAAGTTCAAAGACGATTGCAAGTTGGGAGATATTATTAACTCCCCAAGTGATGTTGACATCCTACAGAATGGCCTCATTTAGAACCATGGCCTTAAGCTCAATGCCAAAAAATGTGTTGTCATAATTTTTGGGAAAAACACGGTTCCCATGAATTACCACATTGGTAGTCCACTGAACACAGAAGGTGTTCTAAGACATCTGGGAACACAGCTTGACAGCAACCTCTCTTTTGATCACCACATTGCCACTGTGGTCAGAAAGTCCTTCTATGTAGCACATCTCATTACTAAGGGTTTTGCATCCAGGAAGAAAGAGGTCATTGTCTCCCTCTACTCTTCCCTCATTAGGCCAATCATCAAGTACAATGACCCATTTGGCATGTACCTCACTAGATACCTGCAACAACTGGAAAGGCCGCAAACGTACCTCACAAATAGGATCCAAGGCCTTAAACACTTGTCCTATATGGACAGACTAAAAAAACTCCAGCTATTCTCTAATATCACCTACTTAGAGGCGATCTCTGCTTGACTTATAAAGCCATATCTGACCCAGCTCTGTTAGAAATGATACATTTAAAGAAATCCCAATCCCTTCACACCACACGCTCCAGAGACCTCAACCTCATTACCACAATTAACATAACATGCTGGAGGGACAGGTTCATAAAGCAGAGACTGCCCATGCTATGGAACAGACTTCCCATACATGACAAGCAAAGCAGCTCATTGACCGTCTTCAAGAGAAATCTTGATGAGTGGATGGGAAACAGAAAATTCACCCCAGAGATAACTCCAGTGGCTCTACTCGACAGAGGCAGTGGGAACTAAGGTCGGGTGGCACTATGCCAGGGTAATCCTATGGCTGGCTTGTAAAGGTCCCAGGGCCATTAGCCTAGTACATACCTATGGACCTATGAACATGTTATGGGATTCTAAATGCCCTGAGATGCCATTTTAATGATTTTTTCATTATCTTTAGTCCAATGATGGTCTCAGCAAAATTCAGGACTTAGGAAAGTATCTATTTTTTTTTTTTTTTATAAAGAAATAAGTTCTGTCCAAGAGTTAATGTTCAAGGACGATGACACAGTTGTTGCCAATAAACTGAGTAGTTATTACCCACAAACTGAGAAGAAAATGCTCGTGAGGGCACATAAATCATATCTGGAATGACTGCCTTCCCCTTTCCCAAAAAGTCAGTTTCTGTGTACCCCTCTGATATTAAATTGGGATAGGAGTGATAGAAGTGAAAGTATAAAAAATCATAATCATATTTTTCAGTTGCTGCTGACAAGTTTACACTGCATGTTGTCTTGGCCATACCCCAAAAGGCAGATACTTTCTATGTACCCCTTTGATGTCAAAGTAGGATGAAAGTGAAAGAAAAAAACAGAGCGCATCAGCATATTTCAAATTATTGCTGACAGCTGTAGGTATCCAGTATGCCTTCTTTCCCCCACACATATTTGATAGCTACCTGTATATACATCTGAATTCAGTTATGATGAAAACAAAAGCATAAATCTCACAGTATTTCTCTGCAGCTTGTTGCTCCTATACAGTATACTGGTACTGGACAAGCTGTGCATACCTCTAAGGTGTGATTTTTCAGGAAAGTTAAAGAAATAATGACCACTCTGTCCCCAACTAACATGTACAAACTATAGAGACCTTCTGTGCACACCTTTAAAGTTTGACAGTGAGGAATATTAAAGAAATAATTACCACAGTATGCCTGGCCCCCACACAAACTGTAGCAATTTATGCCACACTCTGAGTGGTGCCAGTTTTAGTCTAAGTGGGACCTACAGCAGAAGACCATATTAAGCCACTTGTACAGTCAGGAAAGATGGGCCCCAGAAGGTTTGAGTGTCTAGATATCTTGGGATGCATTCTATGCCTTTTTTTTCTCTTCCCAGGAGATTAATTTACATATTCACCAATGTTATTTTTTACACATGCACTCACACTACCACTGACAAACCACAGCAATCCCAAGACAGGCTTACACACACACACAGACACACACACAGACACACACACAGACACACACGCAGACACACACGCAGACACACACGCAGACGCACACGCAGACACACACACACACACACACACACACACACACACACACACAGGCAGACAGACACACACACAGACACACGCAGATGCACACACAGACACACAGACAGACACACAGACACACACGCAGACACACACAGACAGACAGACACACACACACACACACACACACACACACACACACACACACACACACACACACACACACACACACCATACCTCTTAATTGTACAGATTTTTGCAGAATTTCCAGATTTTTGCCCATATTTTTGGTCTGGTTTTCAAAAAAGTCTGATTTACTGGCAAATTAGTTCATAGGTTCATAGGTAAGTAGTAGGCTATCTGCCCGAAGGCCTTTATAAGCATAGCCGGAAAGTGGTGACTTTCGCCACCACCTTAGATTAGTTCCCTCTGCCTCTGTCCAGCAGAGCCATTGAAGTGATCCCAGGGGTATACTTTCTGTTTCCCATCCACTCATCAAGGTTTCTGTTCAAGAGAGTTAGCGAGGAGCTCTGCCTAATGTAGATTGGAATCCTGTTCCAGAGCATGGGAAGTCTCTGGGACAGGAATCTATCCCTCCAGCACGTCCTATTTATTGTTGTGGTGAGGTTTAGATCGCTAGAGCGTGTGGCTCGACGGGATATGGTTTTCTTTAGGTGGGGCGTGTCCATCAGTTCTGGGTTGGACATGGCCTTGTATGTTAGGCAGAGATCACCTCTGAGTAGGTGGTATGCAACCAAGTACAGCTGGAGTTTCTTCAGTTGAGCTGCATAGGGCATCTGTCCAAAGGGGATGACTATGCACTTTTTGACATTTAGCTTGAGGTCACGGTTTTGACACCAGGTATCTGTCTCAGTGAGACCCTTTTGGAGGATGTCTATGTCAGCCGGAGAGTCAATTATAGCCCCAAGTTTGCAGTTGTCTGTGAACTTGGTCAGCCGTAGTCCTCCTGTGCTTGTCTGTACCTCTGAGAAGTGTATGGCGAACAGGAGGGGTCCTAGGACTGAGCCCTAGGGAATGTCACTTGTAACTGGTTTAGAGTCAGACCTAGCTCCTGCAACTCTTACCATGTGGGTTCTGTCCGTGAGCCAGTTGGCAGCCCATCTTGTGACGTAGGGGTTTATGTTCAGGCTGTTGAGATTTTCTGTAATACTTGAATGGGGAATGGTGTTGAAGGCCTTTGCAAGATCTAGGTATGCTGTGTGGACCACCTTTCCATAGTCTATAGCCTTGGTAACTGTCTCAAAAAAGTCCACCAGGTTTGGGAAGCATGATCTGCCCTTAACAAAGCCAAACTGGATACAGTCCAGTGTTTGGAGGTTCCCAATGTCTCTGTTAATGAGATCCATGATGATGCGCTCCATAGCCTTGCAGACCAAACTAGTCAGGCTTATAAGGTGATAGTTCCTGGGGTCTGTTGTGGCTCCACCTTTGTGGAGCGGAATAACCATTGCTGTGTACCACTCTATGGGCATGTAGTGTGTTTAGGTGAGGAGTTAGTTCATCTTTGAGCTCGTGTAGGATGCAGCCTGGGACACTGATTGGTCCCATTGATGCTGTGTTTTTGGTTTTGGAGAGGGCTGTTTTAACCTGAGTGTCTGTGATTTCTGGGGCACTACATTCTTCTGGTATGGTTACGGGCCCTTTTAGGGGTGAGAGGGGGGTGAAGTTTGCACTGAACCTATCTGCCAGGATGCTGGCAATATCGGTTGGTTCAGTGCATTTTGTGCCATTCTGCACCAACTCAGAGCAGATCTGAGAATTGCCACTTAGATTCTTGACATAGCTAAATAATGCCTTGTGGTTATCTTTGGAGTTTTTGGCAATTTTTGTTTTAAAGCTAGCCTTGGATGATTTTATGAGGGATTGTAGTTTCTTGCTGATACTGATTAGGGATGTCTTCCCTTCTTGGGATTTTACTCTTTTCTGTACTAGTTTCCTCCTTCTATTGTATAGCTTGTTTATGGCAGGGTTCCACCAGACTGGTTTCCTTTTCTTGGAGGAGTGATTCTTGATTTTGCTTGGCATAGCATGATCCATGCATTCTTGTAGGTGCCTGTAGAGTGCATTTGTAAAGGATTTTTCAGCTTGGACAGTGTTATCCTTTAGCATGGGGGCTTTGAATCTTTCTACCTCGGTCTTAAGTAATGTGAAGTTTGCTTTTGAAAAGTTTTTCACAGTGGTTTCTTTGACTGGGGTTGGGGGCCAAATGTGGATATCCAGAGTGATTAGTTTATGGTCAGATCTAACCAGCAAGGGGTTGACCTCCAGTGTGGAACACCGATCGCCCATGTCGGTGATGACCAGGTCCAATATGTTGTCACCTCTGGTGGGGGTATTGACCAGTTGATCCAGGGCATTAGAGTTTATAAATTCTAGGAAATGTTGGGCAAGGGAGTTAGTACTTGAGTAGTTCTCTCAGTCACCCAATATCAGGGTGTTTGGTAGGACCTTTATGTTTCCCAGTGTTTCCAGAAATGCGGAATGGGGGTCCTAGGACATGGTGGGTGATCTGTAGCAAGCTACAATTTGGATTGCAGTTTTATCCATTGTTAGTTGCACGTGGATGATCTCTGAAGCATCGTGCTATGCCACTAACCTGGAGGTGTGGGTATCCTTGATGAATATGGATATGCCCCCTCCTTTTGTATTTTGGTCTGGGTTTTGTGGCTGAAATGTATGCTATGAATTGTAGCCTGGTAGTGTTGGGGTGCTCTCTGGAGCCTTAAGCCATATTTCTGTTATTGCACATATATCAGTTTTCTCCATACTGAGGAGTGCCTCGAATGCATGCATTCTGAGGTTTAGACTTCTGGCATTGAGTAGCATTACCCTCAGTTTTTTGTTACTTGTGCTATTTATGGCAGTGGGTTTGTCTTTTGAGCCTTGCCTTAAAAAGGCACTATGGGGGTGGCAAGAGCCTTGGCCAGTATTCGAAAGCCTAAAGGTGACAGGTGCAAGCCATCTCTAGTGAATCAGCATGGCTTGTCGAGCATGTCATCCCAGGCTAACAGACACTGGATCCCCTTTGAATGACACCAGAAGCTTAGCCAATTGTTGAAATTGATAATTCTTTTCTTTATACCATAGTATCATTCTTGGTGAGGGCAGAATGCTACTCAGGGTCAGGGTCATACCGGCCTGGGCTATGTGATCAGAGAGCTCCTCCATGTCTCTTTTCATGTAGTCCAGGGAGGTATGGCTCAGGTCTTTCACACCAACATGGACAATGACAGTCATATTTGTACTTGTTCTGGAGTGACCTGAGTGCTTGTGTTATGTGGCAGATCCTGGCACCCGACAGGCAGCTAACAGTAACCTTCTCCTTGTCCAGCCTAGTTAGTGGGACATCAGTGTGCCTGACTATAGAGTCACCTATCACTAGTGTATTGAGTATGTTATTTTGCCTTAAGGGCTGTGATTACGTGGCACACTGATTATGTGAAGTATGGGTTTCATGGTTTGTGTTGGGGGGGTGGAGGTTGCTTAGATGTCTGCTTTGGACGTCTCTGTTACTTTTGCAGATTTTTATTTAGAGCCTCCAAGTATGTTTTCGTGTATTTATGTGTGTCTTTTGCCAGTGCTGATTTCATAGGTTTATGTGAGACTGGTGGTGTGATGCAAGAAATTCCTTTCTCCTCTTGACTGTCTGGTCCAGTCTTGAGTTGAGAGAGCTTAGCCTCCAGTTTGGCTGTATAATTGCATCTTTTGCATGTATTAGTGTTTGGTGGTAGGAGGAGAGGGTTGTCTGTGTACATGAGGCAGTTGTAACATTGCCTCAAAATGCCCAGATTCACCAGTTGGACCAGAGAGCACACCTGAAACTGCCCTTTGGACATGCCTGGGTAGGTACAGTGAACTGTTTTACTGATTGACTGGTAAGGTTGAATAGAGACCCTTGTCCTTCTCTACAGTATAGAGGGGGGTCTAGTACTAAGGTTTATTAGTACTTGCTATGAATTTGAGCAAGTGCCGGGCTGAGAAGTGAATGGGGTGAGTGCTTAAGTTGAATTTTGTCTAGTTCCAAGGGAAATATTGAAGAGTAGACTTTGTGGAGTGGGGAATAGTTATACCCTAGCTAACCAGTGCTACCTGGTGGGCAAAACCACCCAAATGCAGGTTTTATAGCAGGGAAATAAAAGAGATAGAAATTAGCCCAAAATGGCCAATAAACTACTAATTTCTGGGCTGAAACCACTCCTCCAGGGAGAGAGAGGCTGCTCAAAGCTCCCCTCTCTCACAGGTGAACAGAGAAACTTCCTTCTATCCAAGTAAGGTATGAGCAAACACAGAAAATTGTAACACAGCCCTGAATTCAGCACTAACCTGAAACCTGGACTATACTAGCTTAGAAGGGTGAGAAAACAAGTTTTTTGGGGTTTTTTGTTTTGTTTTCTTCAGAAAATAAAGCAGATACAATTAAAAAAACTCTTTAAATGCACAGAAATGGCTATCACACTTGAGAGTGTAGCCTACAACAGTTAAACAGGTAATTTAAACACAAAAACAACTTTGTTAGAGTTCAGGCAGTAAAATAAGTACAATATGTAGCTGAAACAAGCTTTTTTAAATCACAGAAACTCTAAAAAAATTATGTTTTAGTTAGAATTAGATAAAGGCAGCAAAAAATGCAGAAAATTATACTTAATCATTCCAAAGTCTCTCTTTTGTCTCTCTGCTGCTGTAGAACTCTGCAGAGCACCAGACAGGAGCTTGCTGAGATGTATACAAGCGCAAAAACCTCGCAAATGTGGGTTTTATAGCAGGGAAATGAAAGATATAGAAATTAGCCCAAAATGGCCAATAAACTACTAATTTCTGAGCTGAAACCACTCCTCCAGGGACAGATAGGCTGCTCAAAGCTCCCCTCTCTCACATGTGAGCAGAGAAACTTCCTTCTATCCAAGTAAGGTATGGGCAAACACAGAAACTTGTAACACAGCCCTGAATTCAGCACTAACCTGAAAACTGGACTATACTAGCTTAGAAAGGCAGGAACACAAGTATATTTTGGGGGGATTTTTTTTTCAGAAAATAAAGCAGATACAATCAAAAACACTTTAAATGCACAGAAATGGCTATCACACTTGAATGTGTAGCCAACAGTTAAACGGGTAATTTAAACACAAAAATGAATTTGTTAGAGTGCAGGCAGTAAAATAAGTACAATATGTAGCTGAAACAAGCTTTTTAAATCACAGAAACTCTAAAAATAAATCAACATTTTGAGCAGAATTAGATAAAGGCAGCAAAAAAATTGCAGAAAAATGATACTTAATCATGCCAAAGTCTCTCTTTTGTCTCTCTGCTGCTGTATAACCCTGCAGGGCAAAAGTCAAGAGCTTGCTGAGCTGTATACAAGTGAAAAACCTCGCAAATGTGGGTTTTATAGCAGGGAAGTTAAAGAGATAGAAATTAGCCCAAAATGGCCAATAAACTACTAATTTCTGAGCTGAAACCACTCCTCCAGGGACAGATAGGCTGCTCAAAGCTCCCCTCTCTCACATGTGAGCAGAGAAACTTCCTTCTATCCAAGTAAGGTATGGGCAGAAACTTGTAACACAGCCCTGAATTCAGCACTAACCTGAAAACTGGACTATACTAGCTTAGAAAGGCAGGAACACAAGTATATTTTGGGGGGATTTTTTTTTTCAGAAAATAAAGCAGATACAATCAAAAACACTTTAAATGCACAGAAATGGCTATCACACTTGAATGTGTAGCCAACAGTTAAACGGGTAATTTAAACACAAAAATGAATTTGTTAGAGTGCAGGCAGTAAAATAAGTACAATATGTAGCTGAAACAAGCTTTTTAAATCACAGAAACTCTAAAAATAAATCAACATTTTGAGCAGAATTAGATAAAGGCAGCAAAAAATTGCAGAAAAATGATAATCATTCCAAAGTCTTTCTTTTGTCTCTCTGCTGCTGTAGAATTCTGCAGGGCACCAGGCAGGAGCTTGCTGAGCTGTATACAAGTGCAAAAACCTCGCAAATGTGGGCTTTATAGCAGGGAAATGAAAGAGATAGAAATTAGCCCAAAATGGCCAATAAACTACTAATTCCTGGGCTGACACCACTCCTCCAGGGACAGATAGGCTGCTCAAAGCTCCCCACTCTCACAGGTGAACAGAGAAACTTCCTTCTATTCAAGTAAGGTATGGGCAAAGGGGAATGTTTATAACCCAGAATTGGGTCATACCCCAGTTGAAAATAAGAAAAAGAATGAACAAGATACCTACAGGAGAAGCCTGGTAGTAGAATATAACAGTTCAAACTTCAAACTAAAGGAGATTTTCAAAAAAGAATGGGACAAGTTTAGCTCCTTAACAGATATAGAGGAAATATCTAGAATGGAACCAAAAATAGTTTATAAAAATTCATCAAATTTAGGTAAAATATTAGAAAGGAGTAGTGGGAAAGCAAGTGAAAGAAATAGAGAGAGGATGGGGACATATAAATGCGGCAGATGCCAACAATGTCCATATATCATGAATAAGGCAGAAATATATATAGAAAACAAAAAGAGATGGTTAAAAAGTAAGAATTATTACAATTGTGAGAGTAAAGGGGTAGTATATATTGCTATCTGTCAGAAATGTCAGTCGTTTTACGTGGGTAAAACAGAAAGATGTTTAAAACGGAGAATATATGAACATAACTATGACATTCTGAAAGCAAAAAACACTAATGCATTATATAAACACACTATTATATGCCCTGAATACAAGTTTGAATTTTATGTGTTGGATCAAGTCAAGCCAGATATTAGAGGGGGCCTGTGGGAGGAAATTTTGGAAGGTAGGGAGTTATGGTGGCAGGTCAACCTAGATTCCAACACCAAACCAGGGATTAATGATTTTCTTACAATTTCACCTCTACTTAAAATAAGAGCTAACAAATTGTAGTGTAATTCTGGAAATGAACACCAGATGGAACTATTTACTATATATAAAGCCAGTTCCCATTCATAACAAAGCAGATTTTAAGGTTTGAATGTATTTAAATAAAGTATTTATTATTATTTATTTACATATATATAATTAATTAACATTTGAAAAATGTATTTAATCATTTTAATAATTAGATTTGTTAATTTTTAACTGTTCATTCTAAATGTGTACATATATATTTTAAAACATCAAGCACAATTGCACTTTAAAATGATAGGCATTAATATTTATGAACCATGCACATAGATTGGTGCATTTGAATTAATAGATAAAGCTCTATGGATAATCAAGTTAATTATATTTAATTCATTTACTATTTAAAGGTGTTTCTATGGAAGTACATTGTCTGATGAAGTCCTATGTGTAAGGACGAAAACGCATATTGGAAGTGTTGATGTTAAGAGCGTTAACACATCATTCTGCTGAGCTGTGTACCTTGAGTGGATTTTAATTGTTGTGGAATAAACTTTCTGAACCGTAAATCAGTGTGCTCTGGCACTTGTTTTTGGATTAACAGTTTTTTGGAGTGCTTACACTTTTCTTGGTTCGTGGTGTAGAGGAGGAGGGGCCGGTTGATTTCCGTGTTCAGGCAGGATGAGTTCTGAAGCGCAAGAGGAAGCAGGACAAGCCAGGAGGCTTATCGGACAGTTAACAGAACTCATAGACTTGCTCACACCTCTGTGCGCCAGTCTCGTCACCGGAAGTAAGCGTTTGGTGGATCGTGGTGAGGGAGCTGAAGAGCTTGAAGGACCCAGAGGGAAAAGGAAGAGGGAGCTTATCGGCGAACATAATGGAGCCGGCGACCTTCATAATGGGACTAGTTTCAACCCCAACGATACCCCTGGGATTTTCCTTGATAGATCGACTGAAGAGGAAACAAGGAACGCGAACAGAAAGGACATGGGTGCTATACCTAAGAGAAACGCAAACCCATCGGTTGGTTTGCAAGGTACTGTTAGCTCGCAAGCTATTGTTAACAAGAAAACTACAGTTGAATGGCTCAAGCGAGACATTCATTTTAGAGTTAACACTGGTAATAGTGAAGGACTTAATGACAGTGAGTCATATGCAATGAAAATTGATAGACTTGATAGAATGTTAATTAAACATAGAACTTTAAGCATAGAAAATGCCTATCTAAAGGAATGTTTAAACAGGGAAATAGTCCCTAAAGGTTTAAGGGTATATAAATACCCTAATAATGTGCAGATTGGCTCCCATTTCCATGAGTGTTTAATAAATGTTTTCAATAACTGTGGGTTAGAAGTTATGAAATTAATTATCGAAGAAAATGACAATAAACAAAGGGAATTGGGGAAGGACATCGAAATTTTGGATACTTGTATTACTACCGATTTAATTTATGGCATAAAAGAGGAAAGAGAAAAATATTTTCAAATGAGAAAGGATATAGACACAAAGTGTGAGGAAGTGATTCAGCGTAAGTTAGGTAAATTAAAGAGGGATGTTAATGAATATGAAAATCATACAAGTTATCCAAAACCAAATTATCAGGGTAATAAATTTAATACCTATAAAGGGACGTGGAATAACAAAAGAAGGAATTTTCAACATGAAAATAGACAAGGGTTAAGGGAAGATAATAGGTGGAATGAAGAAAGTTATGATGTTGATTTCCCCCCCGATTCAGGGAAGAGGAATATTACAGGAAGGTAATTTTAACAACAGAGAAAATTTTCAGAATTGGGGGGAGGAAAGGGGAGATATCAGTAGATACCCCTATTCCTGACCCAAATGATTCTATTTCAGATGTCATTGTGAATGACAAAGTAAAATATACTTATCAGAATTTTACTATTTACAATTTTAGTTGTTTGGCATTGAATTTTAACCATTTTTCACTACTTAGTAAAGGACTGAAATATATACCTAATAGTAGAGGTGATTTTACACGTACAATTTTGGATGTTAAGCTGTTTATGAGGAAAATTAACCTGGAAATCATGGCCTCTAGGGCTGGTTTCAAAAGGGATGGAATGGGTGAAAACATTTTGAAGAGAAAATCAACTTACAATCCCCCTTTATTTCCTCAATTAAGGAATTTTGAAAATATTATGATTGATTCAGTTAGAAAAAGACATAATAAAGGTTGGGTTCACTATAATTTAAGTAAAAAAGAGAATGAGATTCTAAGAGAATTAAGCAGCAATTCATCATTGAGGGTTATGAAACCGGACAAGGGTGGGGGGATAGTTATAATGGACAGAATTTTGTATGAAGGAAAGATGAATTCCATTTTGAGAGACGACACTAAGTACACTGTGGTATCTTTAAATGAAATTAATGTTGCCTATTATAAGATTGATTTAATTTTACAAGACCTTATGACAGAGAATATAATAGATGAAAAAACTTTCAAATACTTAGAAGTTAAGAAACCCAAAGTAGCTACTATATTTGGAATACCAAAAATCCATAAGAATATGGTAAATCCACCCCTTAGACCTATTGTTTCGGCTGAGGGTTCTAAAACAGTTCCCCTTGCTAAATTTGTGGATTTTAAAACAAAGCACATTTGGGTTAATAATAAATTAATTCTCAAAGATTCCTGGGATTTTTTGGGGGAATTAAATCAGGACATGTACAGGGATGACATGTTGTTTATCACCATAGATGTCATTGACCTGTTTGGATGCATACCACTTACTGAAGGGATGAACATGTTTGAGGAGACTGTGTTCAATGATGAAAATTTGAGTTTAAATGATAAGATAGTGAGTGTGATACTTATGGACACAGTATTAAAATATAATTTTATTATGTTTGATTGTGAATATTACCAGCAGAAGACGGGAGTATCTATGGGGGCCGCTTGTGCCCCCACATATGCTAATATTGTCCTGTCCAAATGGGAAGAACAGTACATTACTAATTGTAAGTTTAAGGAATCATGGACAGTATACCATAGATTTTTGGACGATATTGTCATTTTTTGGATAGGTATTCAATTAAGTTTTTTAGAGTTTATGGAATACATCAATCAAACTACCAAGTTTTTGAAGTTCACATACACTATCAGTACTGAGTCATTGAAATATTTGGATATAGAAATATATAAAAGGGCAGAAAAATTTGAGAGTAAGGTATTTAGAAAGGAGACATATGTGAATTCCTTTTTACATTATGATAATGCCCACCCCTTACATAGCAAGAGAAATATTGTCAAAGGACAATTTGTAAGGGGTTCAAGAATGACATCAAACGACTTGGATTTTCAAGATGAATGCAGGATTCTAGATAATATGTTTATAGAACGTGGATACCCAAAGGAATTTGTTAAGAAGTTAAGAAGTGAAGTAGAGGAAGGAAGGTTGGATAGATTTAAACCAATATTAGGTAAGGGGAATGTTTATAGCCCAGAATTGGGTCATACCCCAGTTGAAAATAAGAAGAAAAAGAATGAACAAGATACCTACAGGAGAAGCCTGGTAGTAGAATATAACAGTTCAAACTTCAAACTAAAGGAGATTTTCAAAAAAGAATGGGACAAGTTTAGCTCCTTAACAGATATAGAGGAAATATCTAGAATGGAACCAAAAATAGTTTATAAAAATTCATCAAATTTAGGTAAAATATTAGAAAGGAGTAGTGGGAAAGCAAGTGAAAGAAATAGAGAGAGGATGGGGACATATAAATGCGGCAGATGCCAACAATGTCCATATATCATGAATAAGGCAGAAATATATATAGAAAGCAGAAAGAGATGGTTAAAAAGTAAGAATTATTACAATTGTGAGAGTAAAGGGGTAGTATATATTGCTATCTGTCAGAAATGTCAGTCGTTTTACGTGGGTAAAACAGAAAGATGTTTAAAACGGAGAATATATGAACATAACTATGACATTCTGAAAGCAAAAAACACTAATGCATTATATAAACACACTATTATATGCCCTGAATACAAGTTTGAATTTTATGTGTTGGATCAAGTCAAGCCAGATATTAGAGGGGGCCTGTGGGAGGAAATTTTGGAAGGTAGGGAGTTATGGTGGCAGGTCAACCTAGATTCCAACACCAAACCAGGGATTAATGATTTTCTTACAATTTCACCTCTACTTAAAATAAGAGCTAACAAATTGTAGTGTAATTCTGGAAATGAACACCAGATGGGACTATTTACTATATATAAAGCCAGTTCCCATTCATAACAAAGCAGATTTTAAGGTTTGAATGTATTTAAATAAAGTATTTATTATTATTTATTTACATATATATAATTAATTAACATTTGAAAAATGTATTTAATCATTTTAATAATTAGATTTGTTAATTTTTAACTGTTCATTCTAAATGTGTACATATATATTTTAAAACATCAAGCACAATTGCACTTTAAAATGATAGGCATTAATATTTATGAACCATGCACATAGATTGGTGCGTTTGAATTAATAGATAAAGCTCTATGGATAATCAAGTTAATTATATTTAATTCATTTACTATTTAAAGGTGTTTCTATGGAAGTACATTGTCTGATGAAGTCCTATGTGTAAGGACGAAAACGCATATTGGAAGTGTTGATGTTAAGAGCGTTAACACATCATTCTGCTGAGCTGTGTACCTTGAGTGGATTTTAATTGTTGTGGAATAAACTTTCTGAACCGTAAATCAGCGTGCTCTGGCACTTGTTTTTGGATAAACATATAAACTTGTAACACAGCCCTGAATTCAAGACTAACCTGAAAACTGGATTATACTAGCTTAGAAATGTGGGAAAACAAGTATTTTTTTTTTTCAGACAATAAAGCAGATGCAATCAAAAAAACACTTTAAATGCACAGAAATGTCTATCACACGTGAGTGTATAGTCTACAACAGTTAAACAGGTAATTTAAACACAAAAATTACTGCTAAAGGCAGCAAGAAAATGTAGAAAAATGATACTTAATCACTCCAAAGTCTCTCTTTTGTCTCTCTGCTGCTGTAGAACTCTGCAGAGCACCAGACAGGAGCTTGATGAGCTGTATACAAGCGCAAAAACCTCACAAATGTGGGTTTTATAACATGGAAATGAAAGAGATAGAAATTAGCCCAAAATGGCCAATAAACTACTTATTTCTGGGCTGAAACCACTCCTCCAGGGACAGATAGGCTGCTGAAAGCTCCCCTCTCTCACAGGTGAACAGAGAAACTTCCTTATGTCCAAGCACTAATCTGAAAACTAGACTATACTAGCTTAAAAGAAAAGAAGTATATATATATATATATATATATATATATATATATATATATTTTTTTTTTTTTTTTCAGAAAATAAAGCAGATACAATCAAAAACACACTTTAACTCACAGAAATGGCTATCACACTTGAGTGTGTAGCCTACATCAGTTAAACAAGTAATATAAACATAAAAACGACTTTGTTAAAGTGCAGGCAGTAAAATAAGTACAATATGTAGCTGAAACAAGTTTTTTAAAATCACAGAAACTCTAAAAAATTGGTGTTTTGGTGGAATTAGCTAAAGGCAGCAAGAAAATGCAGAAAAATTATACTTAATCACTCCAAAGTCTCTCTTTTGTCTCTTTGTTACTGTAGAACTCTGCAGGGCACCAGGCAGGAGCTTTCTGAGCTGTGGCAAATCTTTAAAGATTGAAGTTAGAAAATAATGGCAGAGATTTGAGTTTCAGACTTGATACCCTTCAGAAAATTCATGCAAATGCAAAACCTCTTATTCTATCAATGTTCTAAGTTTGTAAGAGCAATATTTAATAATTGTCTCTAGTTTGGGATCTTTGTCACACTTTTATTTATCACCAAAAGCACTGCAATGAGGAAAGTTTATTAACATTAAACGTGACGAAAATATAACACACGTTTTTCATCTACAAGTCAGACTTCTTCAGACAATGGATAACAGTTCACACTCATAATATATATTAATTGGAGTGAGACAATTAATTCAAACCTCCCAGTGGAGAAACTTTCTCATGAATAAATAATTAATTAATAACATACAGATAGACACTTAACACAAGAACACACCATTCCATTAGACAAACAAAATATATCCTCAGTAAAAACATAATGTACTAACCTGCAAGTTTAAGAAAATGCATAGAAACTTGCAAAATCTTGAATAAATGTATGCATATAAACATAATCGACTTCAGTGTAACATCCTCAATCCTAAGAAGCCAAGAAAATAAAAATACTTTATTCAAAAATATTCAACAGCCCCCTCTAGAGGTCTTAATATGAATGACAACAAACATACTAAAAACCAATGATAACTAGAAAGTGAAGATAAATTTACAATCCATACATCAGGGGTAATAACTATAGAACCTCAAAAGGTCTTAAAAATCTTAAAAATCATGAAAATAGAGGAGAAAAGCTTCCAAAAAAAATCTAATGAACTCATTCACTATGTCTGTAAATTGCCTAAAAACATTAAAAACAAGTATATGTATATACATAATAATGCATATACAAATATATAATATATATAAAAATCGATATAAAAATCATGACAATTCAAAAATACTAAAATTCTAAAAAAGGGGTATAAATAGTACCAATAATATAATTCTCCAAATGCATCTAAACTACCAAGGAAAGTAAAACTAACTATAAAATACCATTAAAGTCTGGCTGCTCTCATCTTTAAAACTGGTGTCAGGGAAACAGTATCATTTAATCCCGGGAACTTATTTGCTTCCAACACAATTTGCCAATAAAGTTCACGATATTCTATCTTTGTTTCCCATAGCCCACCCCTTTCATCTTGCTGTACTTCTTCTATAATAAAAAATGTAAATTTTGCTAAAGGACAGGCTATCGTATGTTTATAAAGTGCATTAGTGAGTTTTTTATTCTTGATATCATTCATGTGTTCATATATTCTTCTCCTAATCTTCCTTTCAGTCTTCCCAACATAAAAGCTTGAGCAGATTTTACAATAAGCAATATACACGACCCCAAAGGAGTCACAGGTACTATGTGTTCTACTGATAATTAAAAAGTAGTTTATACATTGAGGCTAGGGGTAAGGAAATTATCAGTAGAACACATAGTACCTGTGACTCCTTTGGGGTCGTGTATATTGTTTATTGTAAAATCTGCTCAAGCTTTTATGTTGGGAAGACTGAAAGGAAGATTAGGAGAAGAATATATGAACACATGAATGATATCAAGAATAAAAAACTCACTAATGCACTTTATAAACATACGATAGCCTGTCCTTTAGCAAAATTTACATTTTTTATTATAGAAGAAGTACAGCAAGATGAAAGGGGTGGGCTATGAGAAACAAAGATAGAATATCGTGAACTTTATTGGCAAATTGTGTTGGAAGCAAATAAGTTCCCAGGATTAAATGATACTGTTTCCCTGACACCAGTTTTAAAGATGAGAGCAGCCAGACTTTAATGGTATTTTATAGTTAGTTTTACTTCCCTTGGTAGTTTAGATGCATTTGAAGAATTATATTATTGGTACTATTTATACCCCTTTTTTAAAATTTTAGTATTTTTGAATTGTCATGATTTTTATATCGATTTTTATATATATTTTATATATATATTTTTATATGCATTATTATGTATATACTTATTGTTTTTAATGTTAGGCAATTTACAGACATAGTGAATGAGTTCATTAGATTTTTTTGGAAGCTTTTCTCCTCTATTTTCATGATTTTTAAGATTTTTAAGACCTTTTGAGGTTCTGTAGTTATTACCCACTGATGTATGGATTGTAAATGTATCTTCACTTTCTAGTTATCATTGATTTTTAGTATGTTTATTGTCATTCATATTAAGACCTCTAGAGGGGGCTGTTGAATATTTTTGAATAAAGTTGTATTTTTATTTTCTTGGCTTCTTAGGATTGAGGATGTTACACTGAAGTCGATTATGTTTATATGCATACATTTATTCAAGATTTTGCAAGTTTCTATGCATTTTCTTAAACTTGCAGGTTAGTGCATTATGTTTTTACTGAGGATATATTTTGTTTGTCTAATGGAATGGTGTGTTCTTGTGTTAAGTGTCTATCTGTATGTTATTAATTAATTATTTATTCATGAGAAAGTTTCTCCATTGGGAGGTTTGAATTAATTGTCTCACTCCAATTAATATATATTATGAGTGTGAACTGTTATCCATTCTCTGAAGAAGTCTGAGTTGTAGACGAAAAACGTGTGTTGTATTTTTGTCATGTTTAATGTTAATAAACTTTGGATTTTATCCTGGGCTGGCCAGTGCATCGTTTTTCCTCGTTGCAGTGCTTTTGGAGGTTAATAGTTTTTTGTGCACTGTTGGTCCTTGTTGCTGTTTATTAACACTTTTATTTATACTTTTGTCCAGATTTCTTATTCTAAGAGTTTGAGAGGTATGACACACACACACACACACACACACACACACACACACACACACACACACACACATATGGCATGCATTATACAGTCAAATTAGAAGAACATCACATATGGTACAATCTCGGAATGTTAACAGGATGAAGCCTTATCATGATAGGGAGTCCCTGGCACTGAGTATTTGCAGTGAATGGCAGTGATCTCCTCAGTGAGGATTGGACTGACACCTTAGCGGAAGGGGTAGCAATGTCCCAGTGGGTGTCCCCTACCCAGGTTTGAAAAATCTGAGCAGTGCTGCATAAGTTTCATTTAAAAGGTACAATCAGCAATATTTACATCAAAAATTAACATTAACAGCCAGGACTTGTACAAACTTGTTAATTTGTAAATGTAATAAAACCTTCTTGTCAAAAACTATGTATATGTAATACCAATAAATAAAAGTTAAAAATACATATATAAATATCTAGGTAATAATATAAATCTAAATAATTATTAAAAATAAATAATTGTTATACAATCCAGCATAAAATCATTCATTGAAAAATTTCCTACTAACATTAAAATTCATATTGTTATACAAAATATTTAAAACATTAAATTATCAGATGTTAACCTAATACATACAAGATCAAATAAATTGAGACTTGTACTTTAGTATACTTGATATAGAAATATGTTCATTAATACCAGGGCTAGAACTTGCATTTAGCCATAATTGCCATAAACATTCTTTAGCCTCAAGTAAGGTGTTGTCATCACCACCTTTGTTATTATTGAAGTATACAATTCTGTCAATAACAAAGAATAAAAATCTCTTAAAATTCTGGCATCTTAGACTATGCATATAAAGGGAACTAGTATTTTTCTGTTTTTTAATGTCTGTAACATGTTCCACTATCCTTTCTTGAAGTTTCCTTATCGTTTTGCCAACATGGAAGGCTGGGCATGATGAACATATAGCTAGGTATACCACCATTTTTGTGTTGTAATTACAATGACCTGGGCATCTAATTGTTTTGCCAAAATTTTGTACCGCAACATATGGTCCATCATTAATAAATTTACAAGTATTGCATGCCCCACATTTGCTCATCAAAGATGTGTTGAACATATTCTTATTATTAACTGCCTCAAAATGTTCTTTAAGATTCATCCCCCTACTATAAGTGACCTTGGGCCCAGTCCCTAAATTATCAATAAGGTCACCGTTATTCTGGAGAATACTTATCCAGGTCTCATGTACTATATTAACTATCCTGGGTGATATATCATTAAATGGCATAATAAAGGTGTCATTTCTAGTAGTGTCATTAGTCCTAGATATACTGTTGTCAAAACCGTACTTTAATATAGGTTTGTATATTTGATGCCTTTTAATATAAATCTCTTCACTAACTTTAACAATTAATTCTAATGGATAACCTCTATCCAGAAACATATCTGATAATATTTTAATCTCATTGTAAAAATTAATGTCTTCACTAATAATTCTAGAAAATCTGACCATCTGTCCCTTTACTAAATTCTTTTTCTGGTAATAGGGATGGCAACTATCAAAATGTAAAAAAGAATTGGAATGAGTTTTTTCCCTAAAAATACTTGAATTTTTAGCTGCGTAGGTAATAATTTGTTTAATTTGTTTAATTGTTCAATTATCCAATTTACATAAGGATTTAAAAAGAGGTTCAACACAAGGATTGTCAGTAGTCTGAAGATGCCCTGATGTGTGTGGGTGAAAGCGCTTAGTACAAGTTTGGTTAAATAAATAAATTGGTGGTCTGCAGTTGTTCCTGGTTTGCCTTTTTTGTTTTACTAGTTCTGGAAGTTTTTTTTTAGAAAACTAAACAGTCACACAGAGTCAGATGCTTACCCCACGCCTAGGACAGATGAAGCCTTAGAGCAGCTGGGTGGGGCTAAGTATTTGATCACTATTAAATGACCAAGGGCTACTGGCAGGTGCTCTTAAGTCCCACCACTGGAGACAGGTCAGCCTTTGTGACCATTACAGTTATACAAGTTCATGAAAATGCCATTTGAAATGAAAAATGCCGCAGCAATCTTCCAGAGGCTGGTAGACTGTATCCTACCAGGTGTAGGAGATTATGCTATTGCTACCTGGATGTTATTGCTATCTACAGCTTTTAGTGGCAAGAGCACCTTCAGCATGTTAGGGAGGTCCTGAGAAGACTGCAAATGGCAAGGTTGACCATTAAGCCCAGTAAATGTCAGGTGAGTATGGCAGAGGTCTCTTACTTGGGACATTGAGTGGGGAGTCGTAAGATCAGGCCAGAACCTGGCAAAGTGAAAGCTATTCAGGTGTGGTCTTCCCCTGTTAGCAAAGAGTAGATGAAGACATTCTTGGGAACAGTGGGGTACTATAGAACATTTGTTCCCAATTATAGTACAATAGCTGTTCCCCTCACAGACCTGATGATCAAAAACAGGCCAGATAAGGTAGTGTGGACCCCAGCTTGTGAGAAGGTATTCCAAAAGCTTAAAGGGGCTTTGGAAGGACCCCCCCCCCCTGTGTTATCCAGTCCAGCTTACAGCAAAGAATTTGTTGTGCAGATGTGCAGATGGATGCTTCAAACCATGGGGTGGGGGCTGTACTCAGCCAAGTTTCCTCAGCAGGAGGGGAGCACCCAGTTCTTTATCTCAGCCATAGATTTCAACCGAGGGAGGAATGTTATTCAGCTGTAGAAAAAGAATGTCTAGCCATAGTACGGGCACTGCAGAAACTTCAGCCCTATCTGTATGGAAGGAACTTCACTCTGGTTACAGACCACAATCCCTTAACATGGCTACATCGTGTCAGCCAGCAAAATGCCAAGTTATTAAAGTTGCTGGCATATGACATGACTGTAGTGGAGTCAGCAATGCCATTGCAGATAGGCTGTCAAGGGTATAGGTTAATGTGTTCCCAGACAGGCCCATTTCTCTCAAGGAATGTTTTTCCAGGGTCACTTGAAAAACCAGCTTGAGTCTTCAAAGGAGGGAGAGCTGTGATAATATGAAGTAGTGCCATCTGTGCCAGCGAGAGTTGGCCAGTGCATGTGCAACATATACCAGCATATCTAGCTGGAGTTTTGTAAAGCATTTTATGCCATTTGACTGTCACACTGATTTGTACAGATGCTTGTGTTAAAAATGTATTTGTAAAGTTGCTTGTGTTAGAAATCCATCAACAGTGGGTCCCGCTGGACAGAAAAGAGAGAAAGATGCATGTCAGACAATATTAGTATAACTGAGTAAATGTATATGTTTTAACAGAGAATTCTGGAAGGGAAGAGGTTAACCTCTGTCCAGCTAATTTTGAAAAATATGTTGAAAATTAAATGGGTTGGTTTAGGCTGTAAAGATTTTATGTTACAGGTCTGATTGTAGCCAGAGACATAAATGTCTGGGAAAACCAGGACTAGTATCTTGCTGTATTGTCTTTAGGGGTAAACTATTTGCTACCCTGGAAGGGTGGTTGTTTTATAGCTTTCAGATGTTGCAACAGATCTTAGCAAAGCTCTGGGTGTGTATTGTACTAGAGTCAGGTGACTACATGTGATGTCATTCTATAACCAGCACCAAAATGATTCTTTAGATATTAGTGAGAGATACAATGGATCTCTTGCAGCAGCACATTGTCTTCTGGAGCTTGACAAGAAAGATCTTTCACAGATATCTCATACAACCTCACCCTCATCTTGCCTTGCTCTAGTAAGCAAATTAACACACTTCATCTTGCCTTGCTTTAGTAAGTAACCAAGGAGCAGTAATTCTTTAGTCAATCAGGAAAATATAGTGAGATTAGTTAAGTATTGATTTTCTGCATCTGGTTGAATCTATCCAACTGGGTTATTTTTTATATCTCCTGTGATTGAATCTCTGGTGTTTATTGTAACTAGATATTAAGTATTCCCCTGTTTTCATTTATTAAATATTTCTACACCTTTGATTGTGGCTTGTGTTTTAGAGAATACTTTTAACATCTTAAGAGTACTTATGCTTATTTTAGTGACACTGTGGCCACTCCTGAAATCCTTGCTGCATTGGTCAAACTACCATTTGTATTAGTATTAATTTTACTCAGCATAATTGGGTTCCCTTGTAAGAGTCTTAGAGTAGCTGACTGATGGCAACATGATTACCTTATAGTCTGGGCAGAGGGGGCACAGCTGGTAAATCTGTGCCAGCCTTTCCCTGGTGTGTGTGTGAAAATCAAATACCCAAGTGGGTGTGTCAGCTATTTGGAACAGGGACACAGAACTTAGTGATCAGTGTGGGATCTTGTTTGGGGCCTGTAGAGAGAGAAAGAGAGTCCAGCCTCAGGTCAGGAGTGTGCTCCCTGTGTGCTCTTAAGGGAAATTGTGCTTGGTGCAGAGAGATGCATCTGGAAATATGGTCTGTATCCACTTGTGTTACTAGTGGCCGTCCCTCACCAATGTCAATGGTGAGGATTGAGGGTCCTTGATTACTGGCCCAGAGTAGGGACTCTCACATTTACCAGCACTGGAAGAACACCGCTGGATAACACAGAATAGTTGAGTAAAAGCTTTAATAAAAAACAGGTATAAATGGATTAGCGCTTTCGGGTGTTAGCCCTTCATCAGATAAAAAACAGACATCATAGCACACAATTTAAATATACAAACATCCAATCAGCAACTAGTAAAACACCTGCCTATTTTTTAGGGTGGGTTTCACTGGGATGACATCATTGAGACCAGGCCCCCTATGGGCCATGAGTTCTATAATCCATTTAGACTCAATTAATTCAGTGAGTTGTTTGATGTCACCTCCCCTTCTACCCAAACTAATATTAACTATTGCCCTAAACCTAAAACTATGTGTAGGATTATCTTGAATATATCTAAACAGGGCATTGTGCGAATCTCCATTCCTAATGGCAGATAAATGCTGCAGGATCCTAACTTTAAACATGTTATTAGTTTTGCCCACATAAAAGCATGGGCAGGATCCACAGTCTGCCAAGTAAACAATATCTTTAGTCCTGCAAGTGGCCCTAGCCTTTAAAGAAAAAGTTTTACCTGTAATAGGATGTAGGAAGATAGGATCCTTGTTAATATGGGTACAAGACTTGCACATGCCACATGGCACAGTACCAGCTTGTAACTTAAAATTTAATTTTTTAGTGGAGTGTTCTCCACATGACAAATCTTTCAAGCTTTTATTCTTCCTGTATCCAAAACAGGGACATGGTCCTGCTAGGCTCCTAATCCTGTCGTCACTGACTAAAACATTCCAATTCTTCTTAACTATTTCACCTATCTCTCTAATGTTACTACTATATGTAAACATTACCTTATGTTTGAAATTGTCGGTACCTTCTTGAGAAATTATAATATGCTCATTATTTGAACGATGTAACCAGGGTCTATACATATGCCTCCTTTTTTGTTTACTATTGTCAACAACCTTATTTACCATATCTTGTCTATAACCTCTTTCATGAAAAAAGCCTCTTAGCTTATCCATTTCCCCTTCGAAACAAGAATCTTCTGTGCATATTCTAGAGATTCTACCTAGTTGTCCCTTTACAATATTGGGGAAGGTATAGCGTGGGTGCATGCTATCAAATGAAAGGAGAGTGTTTTTCCAACACTCCTTCCTATATATATTTGTAGAAAAACCTAGACCAGTTTGTTCTATAGAAACATCCAAAAAATCTAACTGGATATATGAAGCTTTTTTGGTAAATTTAAAGAATGTGGTAGTTGAGTGTAGGAAAGAGACAAACTCATCCAATCAGGCTGGCTCCCCCTCCCACAGAATAAAGACATCATCCACAAATTGCTTATATAATTTGATGGACGGTAACCAAATCGTGTTGTTAAAAATAAATTGATTTTCCCAAAAAGAAAGTACAATATTTGCGTAGGTATTGGCACAGGGTGTGCCCATGGCAACACCCTGTGCCTGTCTATATGGATGTTGCAGACCTAGGAAAGCATTGTTTTCCAGTACCATAGTTAACATAGTTTTTACAAGATCAATCTGTGAGTCACTAGCACCTCTATCTTAAAATTTACCAAAAAGGCTTCATATATCCAGTTAGATTTTTTGGATGTTTCTATAGAACAAACTGATCTAGGTTTTTCTACAAATATATATAGGAAGGAGTGTTAGAAAAACACTCTCCTTTCATTTGATAGCATGCACCCACGCTATACCTTCCCCAATATTGTAGAGGGACAACTAGGTAGAATCTCTAGAATATGCACAGAAGATTCTTGTTTCGAAGGGGAAATCGATAAGCTAAGAGGCTTTTTTCATGAAAGAGGTTATAGGCAAGAAATGGTAAATAAGTTTGTTGACAATAGTAAACAAAAAAGGAGGCATATGTATAGACCCTGGTTACATCGTTCAAATAATGAGCATATTATAATTTCTCAAGAAGGTACCGACAATTTCAAACATAAGGTAATGTTTACATATAGTAGTAACATTAGAGAGATAGGTGAAATAGTTAAGAAGAATTGGAATGTTTTAGTCAGTGACAACAGGATTAGGAGCCTAGCAGGACCATGTCCCTGTTTTGGATACAGGAAGAATAAAAGCTTGAAAGATTTGTTATGTGGAGAACACTCCACTAAAAAATTTAATTTTAAGTTACAAGCTGGTACTGTGCCATGTGGCATGTGCAAGGCTTGTACCCATATTAACAAGGATCCTATCTTCCTACATCCTGTTACAGGTAAAACTTTTTCTTTAAAGGCTAGGGCCACTTGCAGGACTAAAGATATTGTTTACTTGGCAGACTGTGGATCCTGCCCATGCTTTTATGTGAGCAAAACTAATAACATGTTTAAAGTTAGGATCCTGCAGCATTTATCTGCCATTAGGAATGGAGATTCGCACAATGCCCTGTTTAGACATATTCAAGATAATCCTACACATAGTTTTAGGTTTAGGGCAATAGTTAATATTAGTTTGGGTAGAAGGGGAGGTGACATCAAACAACTCACTGAATGAATTGAGTATAAATGGATTATAGAACTCATGGCCCATAGAGGGCCTGGTCTCAATGATGTCATCCCAGTGAAACCCACCCTAAAAAATAGGCGGGTGTTTTACTAGTTGCTGATTGGATGTTTGTATATTTAAATTGTGTGCTATGATGTCTGTTTTTTATCTGATGAAGGGCTAACACCCGAAAGCGCTAATCCATTTATACCTTTTTTTTATTAAAGCTTTTACTCAACTATTCTGTGTTATCCAGCGGTGTTCTTCCAGGATTTTTTGTTCTTTCGTTTATGTGTGCCTTTGGTAGAACTACATCAGCACCGAGCATTGGTTTTTTGGACATTTGCCAGCACTACATTATTTACAGGAACAGTCTGTGAATGTCAGTTTTGTATAAGCCCTACACTATATACTGAAAACCCTTTGTCTGAATGTTGTGTACCAGCACTGTAGTATGAACAAAGATACCTGTTCTGAATTTAAGTTATGTACCAGCACTACCCAATGTACCAATAAACCTGTCTGTGAATTTCTTCTATGAATCAAAAACCCTTTCTCTGAATGTCAGTTATGTACCAGCACTATGCTATGAGCCAAGAACTCTGTTTCAGAATGTCTGTTATGTACCAACACTATATCATGTACCAGGAACCCTGTCTATGCACGTTATGTTGTAGCACTATGCTCTTTACCATTAACCCAGTCTCTGAATGTCAGTTATATAGCAGTACTAGGCTATGTACCAAGAACCCTGTCTCTGGATGTATGTTATCTACCAGCAGTATAATATGTAACAAGAACCATGTGTCTAAATGTCTGCTATGTACCACGAGTACACTATGTATCAAAAACCCTGTCTCAAAATGTCTGATAAGTGCCATCCCTACATTACGTAAAACAAACCCTTTCTTTGAATGTATGTTCTGTACCAGCACTGCACTGTGTACCAAAAATGCTGTCTCTGAATGTCCGTTATTTACCAGCACTACATTATTTACCAAGAACACTGTCTGTGAATGTCAGTTATGTACGAGCCCTACATTATGTACCGAGAACCCTTTTTTGTACCAGTACTGCACTATGAACCAAGGAGCCTGTTCTGAATTTAAGTTATGTACCAGCACTACACTATGTAAAACAAACCCTTTCTTTGAATGTCTGTTTTATACTGCGTTGCACTATGTACCAAGAACCCTTTGAATGGGATTTATGTACCAGTACCATGGTATGTATCAAAAACCCTGCCTCTGAATGTCTGTTTTGTACCAGTCCAATGCTATGTACCAAGAACCCTTTCTCTGAATGCCTGTTATGTACCATCACTACACAATGTACCAAGAACCCTATTTTTAAATGTCTGTTATGTACCAACACTATGTTATGTAACAAGAACCCTGTCTCTGAGTGTCTATTGTATACCACCCCTGTGAAATGTACCAAGAAACCTGTATCTGACTGTTATGTATCAGCTCTATACTATATATCAAGAACTCTGTCTGTTTGTCTATGTATGTCTGTGATATCACAGCACTGTACTGCATACCAAAATCTCTGCCTTTGAGTGTCTGTTGTGTATCAGCACTACACAATGTACCAAGAACCCCATCTCTGAATATATATTATGTTCCAGTGCTACACTATGGACCAACATAACTGTCTCTGAATGTCTGTTAATGTACCAGTACTACGCCATGTATCAAGAAACCTTTCTATGTATATCTCCTATGTACCAGCACTACAATACATATCAAGATCCCCGTCTCTGAATGTCTGTATTTTACCAGTCCTTTACTGTGTACCAAGAACCCTTTCTCTGATTATGTTTTCTGTAACAAGACTGCACTATGTACCAAGAACACTAGCTCTGACTGTGTGTTATGTACCAGGACTACACTATTTACCAAGAAACCTGTCTCTGAATGTCTCTTATGTACCAGCCCTACATTATCTTTTTATGTAGGAGCACTACACTATTTACCAAAAACCCTGTCACTAAATGTCTGTTATGTACCAGCCCTACACTATGTACCAAGAAACTTTTCTCTAAATCTCTGTTATGTGCAAGCCCTATACTATGTACAAAAATACTTGTCTCTGAAGCAGCACTATTCTATGTACAAAAAATCTCCCTCAGAATGTTTGTTATGTACCAGCAGTACACAATGTATGAACCATATCTCTGAATGTCTGGTATTTACCAGCCCTACACTATGGAACAAGAAACTTGTCTCTGAATGTCTGTTAAGTGTCATTGTATATGAATCTCTGTCATGTACCAGACCTGAACAATGTACCCAATAATTGTGTCTCTGAATGTTTGTTATGTACCAGCACTATCCTCTGTACAAAAAATCCTGTTTCTGAATGCCTGTTGTGTATCAGTCCCACACTATGTATGGAGAATGCTGCCTTTGAATGTCAGTTATGTACCAGCACTCTGCTAGGTACCAAGAACCCTGTCTCTGAATTTCTGTTACATACCAGCACTACACTATGCACAAAGAACCCTGTCCCTCTTAATAGCTGTTATGAACCAGCTCTACACAATGTACCAGGAACACTGTCTCTGAATGTATGTAATGCACAAGCCCTAGTTTATGTACCAATAATCCTGTCTCTTAATGTCTCTTATGTACCAGAGATATACAATGTAGCAAGAAGACGCATGAGCCACGTGCTCAAGCCCCTATGCCTAAAAAACACATGATCAAAGTGGCAGAGGATTTAATTACTTTGATCAGGGGTTCCCAACCACCCCCTGCTAAGAGGATTAGGCAAGGCACTGATTATGAATCTTCAGATCAGGTTTCAGTTTCTTCTGATTCCTCTTCTGATCAGAAATGTTCTATTCCACACTATGAGGATTCTGATGCAGAGGAAGCCATCCCATCTGCATCTCCTCCTGAGGATTACTCTTTTGGAGAGACTTTGCATACTTTAAGGGAACATTTTCACTGGGAGAGTCAGGACTTCTCTGAATCAAAAAAGAAGCTTAGGGATTTCCTTCTTCCTCAGCATAGGCCTTTGGCAATATCTCCTGTATTAGACATTGTTGATGATGTGTTCTCAGAATCAAGCATTGCTCCTGATTCCCTGCCTCCGTCTCCTAGCAAGCCAGACAGATATTACAGGGTTCCTGACTCCCACAAATTTCTTTTCAAAAATCCTGCTGCTGATCCTGAAACTATTTATCAGGGTCCCAAGGGTGTAAAGGCCTCTACAGCTAAGAATCCCACCCCTTCTGATAGAGATTCCCGGGTGCTGGATAGATGGGGTAAGAAGGTTTATACGTCTGCAACCTTGGCAATCAGGGCCTTAAACTGCCAGTTTCATATGCTTAAATATCAACAGCATGTTATGGGCTCACTGAAACAGAAAATGATGTTGATTTCTGATTGTGTGGAAAATAAAGTTACATGAATTATTGCATTCAGCAGAACAAGTTGGAAGGCATACTTTGCAATGTGGTTTTCATTCCTTGGAGGCCTCTTGTAGGGCCGCTGTTACTGGATCTGTGATTAGAAGGCATGCCTGGCTCAAGGAGCAAAATCTGCCTGATAATGTTAAAGCTAAATTGTTGGATGCCCCTTTGCAGCATGATACTCTGTTTGGTAATAAGGCAGAAGAGGTTTTAAAGAAAATGGAAGACAAAGCTAAATCTATGCAGACTGTAAAAGATTTTCTTGCAAGTGCAGCCACCCAGGTTCAGTAGACACTGGCCTACTAAACATTGGTCCTTTCCTGTGTCCAACATAGCCACTCAGGGCAAATCCAGGCACTCCAAAGGCTCCAGATACTAATCACAGGGTTCTTACAGGTCAAAGCAATGGGGTGCCTCCACTTCCAAATCTGAAGGAAACAAAGCACAACCCTACAATAAGTAGTCTCAATGACTTTCCTCTACTATCACCAAGCACTTATCTTTTGGCAGCCCCCTTGGGGGGAAAACTAGCACTTCATGCTCAAAATTGGCAGTTAATTACCCAGGACAAGTGGGTATTAAACATAGTATCCCAGGTGTACAGATTTTATTTCCATACTTTGCCAATTCCAAACGGATGGCCGGATCTGCCACAAAACCAATGGGCAGAGGCCCAGAAACAAGTCATGTCCCTCATGGATATGGGGGCTATTCAACCAGTACCAGAAAAGGAAAAAGGGCAAGGTTTTTATTCAAGACTTTTCCTGGTACCCAGAAAAGACAATTCATGGTGTCCAATACTGGACTTATCGATTTTGAACACGTTCCTGGACATTCCAAAATTCAAAATGCTGACTTTACAACAGCTACTGCCTATGGTAGGCAGGAATGCTTGGTTAGTAACTCTAGACTTAAAAGAGGTATACCTGCATATCCCAATAAGGGAATCATGCAGAAGATACCTCCATTTCAAAGCAGTGTTTTTGCATTACCAGTTCTCTGCACTGCCCTTTGGCTTATCTACTGCGCCCAGGGTCTTTACAAAGTGCCTGGCACCAGTAATTGCATTCTGCAGACAAAGAAGCATACAAATGTATCCTTATCTGGACGATTGTCTCATTCAAGCAGAGGACAAGGACACTCTCCTTCAACATCTGGCGTTTGTAAAAAGGCTTCTAGCATGCCTAGGGTACACCATAAACGAAAAGAAATCACAACCGGTACCCTCTCAAATAATTACATTCCTAGGTGCAAGCTTGAATACAACTGCCCAGATGGCTTACCTTATGCCAGAGAAACAAAGGCAACTGACAACATACTTCAAAAAAATGGCAACAAAAACCCAGTTATCTGCAAGAAAAATTCTGCAGGCTTTGGGGTTCATGGCATCCTGCATTCTACTAATTCCATATGAGAGACTGCATATGAGGAAACTTCAATGGTACCTAAAAAGTTTATGGAGTCAACATTGTCACAGTCTGGAAACATTGATTCCTCTCATTCCCTGCCTACAACAGGAATTTCTTTGGTGGGCAAAGACATGTCACCAAAACAAGGGACTGTCATTCACTCTTCCCCCTGCCACCCAAACCCTAACTACAGAGCATCAGACTATACTTGGGGGGCCCACCTGGCGGGAAGATGCCTTCAGGGCAAATGGAGCCCAAACCAAATGCATCTGCATATCCACCAGAAACAAATGCTAACTGTTCAGAATGCTCTGACAGCCTTCAAGGACTTACTTCATCCAGGACAACTACTGATAAAGACGGACAACACCACAGTTATGTGGTACATAAACAAGCATGGGGGTACACTTTCCTACCCCCTTTGCAGACTAGCCATGGCCTTGTGGAACACAGCCTTGACTTACCAAATACATCTTCAAGCACAATTCCTGCCAGGAAAGCAAAATACTCTGGCAGATGACCTAAGCAGAAATCTTATGGACCCACACGAATGGAAACTGGATCCACAAATCTTCAGCATGTTAACACAGAAATGGGGGGGCCCAGACATAGATCTATTTGCCTCTCCCCAAAATTATCAGTTGGACAAATTCTGCACAAGAACTCATCACAAAAAAGCATGGAAAGTGGATGTCCTATCCTTCAGCTGGAAAAGCCTATCAGTCTATGCCTTTCCCCCTCTGCCTCTGCTCTCCAAGGTCTTACTAAAAGTCAGACAGGAAAAAAGAAAAATGATCCTAGTTGCTCCAGACTGGCCTTGCCAGCACTGGTACCCACTTCTAAGAAATATGTTTCAGCTACCTCCATGGTACTTGCCTCAAATACTTCATCTACTGTCTCAGCAGAACTATCAAATTCTGCGCACTCAGCTCGAAACTATGAATCTTGCAGCATGGCTGATCAACTAATTATTGAAACAACACCTCTCAGTAAATCTGTGATGGATGTCATTTTGGAAGCCAGAAGGCCTAGTACTAGAAAATCTTATGCTGATAAATGGAAGAGATTCTGTGCTTGGAACCAAGCACAAGGAACAGATACAGCAAAGGCCAATATTCCTCAGATTTTACAATATTTGACTGAGATGCTTGACAAGGGCCTATCTTTTTCATCAATAAAAATACATGCTTCTACCATCTTGGCTCATTACAACACAAAGCCTCCCCTCTTTTCTCATCCTCTGCTTAAACAGTATCTTAGAGGGGCCAAAAATTTAAGGCCTCCCAGAAGATCACCAACTCCTGCATGGGACCTCAATTTTGTGCTGGAATAACTCACCCTGCCTCCTTTTGAACCAGCAGCTACTGCGGATATAAAATTTCTATCTTGGGAAAGAGCTTTTCTCTTGGCAGTCACTTCAGCAAGAAGGGTTTCAGAACTACAGGCTCTCATGGCAGTGGAGGCTTTTATTATATTTTACCCGGACATGGTGTCCCTCAGGACCAATCCTTCTTTTATGCCTAAGGTGGTATCCAGTGTGGATCTTAACCAGCCCATTCACCTGCCAACATTTTACCCAAATCCGCAGAACAAGGGGGAGCGGATTCTGCATTCATTGGATGTACACAGACAACTAAGATTCTACTTAAACAGGACCAGATCTCTAAGAAAGTAATACTGGTAGCATTTGCTGCAGGATCAAATGGGAAGGCTATATCAAAGCAGACTATTTCTAAGTGGATAAGCCACTGCATTCGTTTCTGCTATTTGCACCATGGTAAACCTGTACCCAAGGGGATCAGATCACATTCCACCAGGGCTGCCACTAATTCAGCAGCTTTTCTCAGAGGGGTTCCAACCAAAGACATTCTAGAAGTTGCTACTTGGAGCTCTGTTCATACTTTTACAAAGCATTATCATTTGCCTCTCTTCTCCAAATCCAGGGCAGGCTTTTCCACTGCAGTTCTGCAGGGCCTTATAGCCACTCCTAATGCTGTTTAGTTCCATCCTTCCATCCATAGCTTTGGGATTCTACCCAAATGTAATGACTTCAACAGTGAAACACGAAGAACATAGTACAGTTGTGTACACTTACCATAAATGTAGATGTTCAAGTGTATTCACTCTTGCAGTCCAGGTTACCCACCCGCCATCCCCCTTTCTATACCTTTTCTTTCCTTCACTATGCACAAAAGCCTTTGTGGTGTATTTGCTTTTATATGAAGGTAAAGTTTGTTTCCAAAAGTGCATTTATATATATTTACTGTTTATTTATATATATATATATATATATATATATATATATATATATATATATATATATATATATATATTTGCTCCCCATTTGGGGGGCACCTGACATCTGGGGCAAGAAAAACTGAATAAAATGGCGTCGGCTGCATGATTTATACCCCTGACAACCTGATATCATGGAAGAGGAGACAGCAACTGATGCAGACCCAAGACTTTGTTATTCAGGCCGACTGAGGGCAACCTGCCAGCAGATTACCCACAAATGTGATGACTGCAACAGTGAATACTCGAACATCTACGTTTATGGTAAGTGTACACAACTGTACTTTCTAGCTGTACACTATGCACCAAGAACCCTGTCTCTAAATGTTTATGTTATAGCTGTACACCATGTACCAAGAACACTGTTTCTGAATGCCAGTTATGTACCAGCACTCCACTATGTACCAAGAACCCTGTCTCCAAATTTCTGCTGTGTACCAACACTACACTATGCCAAAGAACCCTGTCTATCTTAATAGCTGTTATGTACAGTACTACACTCTGTGCCAAGAACCCTGTCTCTGAATGTCTGTTATGTACCAGCCCTACACTATGTACCAAACACTTTCTCTGAATCTTTGTTATGCACCAGCACTACACTGTGTACCATGAACCCTATCTCTGAATGTTTGTTACATTCTAGCTGTACACTATATACCAAGAACCCTGTCTCTGTATGTTTATGTTCTAGCTCTACACTATGTATCAAGATCCCTGTCTCTGAATGTCTGTTACTTACCAGCCCTAGACTATGCACCAAGAACCCTGTTTCTGAAAGTCTGTTATGTACCAGCTCTACTCTATGTACCAAAAACCCTGTCCCTGAATGTCTTTTATGTTGCAGCACTAGACTGGGTGCCAGGAGCCCTGTCCCTGAATGTCTGTTATTTACCAGCACAACACCATGTACCAAGAAAATTGTCTCTGAATCTCAGCTATGTATCTGCATTATATTGGCATTACTCTCTTATATATGGATTATCACGAACCTTGGGACTTTAAAGCACTCTGAAATATCAGCATTGCATCTCTAAGTAATTATGGAAAGAGCAGAAAAGTTAAGTCCTTTTTGTTACAAGTGTTACACAGTGAGTACAAAACTCATTCACTGAGCATCAGCTTTTTGAATCCCACCTGAACCTTTTGGCAGTTTTTCCTATAATTGGCATTATTATGCCAACATTTGTAAGTCATGGTTTACAGATTAGAAACATACTAAACCTGAAAAAACTGTAAAGGCAAAGTACTAAAATAGTATTGAATCACCAAGATATAAAAATGCTGTGCATTGTTTTGTAAAAGACATACCCTGGATTTACAAAGCCCTTTATAGCATGCAGGATTAGTCTAAGAGCTATTTTTGGCAATATGGCCAACATGCAAACCAAGAACGAGCTCCCGGGACTTGCACGTGAGCTCTTAGGCTAATCCTGCATGGACCGAGCTCCTGTTTGCAAATTACCCTCCTTTGCAGGTGAAAACCAAGCAAATGAGGGTAATTTGCAATCCAGGAAACTGGCAGCCAGGTTAGTAACAGAGTACATTTCTGCAAACTACAAAAAGGAGCTATGACAGCTCCAAATAAATGCTGCATATCAATGAGGAAGCATGCCAATGGCCAAGTAGAAGGTCATTGGCATTGCAAACTGTTTCAAAACTAAAAAAATCAACTTTTATTTTTTTTCGCCGATCTCGGCTGTTTAAGCATAGGGCAGCGGTGCGCAAACAGGATCGGAGGGAATATAGAAAAATAAACTTATAATGAGCATTCTAACTAAAAGCAGTATTCTGCCATGCAAGTCAATGGCAGGCATAAGACAATCTGGCCAGTGAGTAATGGTTGCTAAGAGGGGAGGCTCAGTGTGGGACATGTAACTATGCATTAGCAGTCAATCCTATGCAAATGAGGGGAAGGATAGTGAATCCCAGATTTCCCCAGGAAGTGAGGCAGGTCCCAAGAGTGTAAGAGTATAAACAGCTGGTTGCAAGACTAGGATATAGGTGACATCATGGGGGGGGGGGTGTCAGGCATACTGTAAGTGGACTGGAGCCCTGCGGCTCGGGACTGCTCCTAGCTTAGCACAGCTAAGCTAGAGGTGTGTCCAAACTGACTAGCACTCCTTACAAAGTGTAAGCTGGTGTGCATGCCAAGCAGCAGGTTTCACAGGAAGAAAAAGGAAGTTAAACCAGAAAATAGCAGCTCTGTGCACATTTGAGCACTCTGTTTGCACGGTGCGCACACAGGTTAAAACAGGCAGGCAATGGGAGGGGAAAACAGCAGTAGCAAGGTAATCAAGGAGAACTAGCTGAACTGCCAGGTGAAATGTATCAGAATCAGCTAATTACACAGGCAGCAGACTAGCCCAGCCCAGAACACTACTATAAACTAAGCAAACACCTTCCCCTCTGGTTTTTCCACACTCTACACCCCCGGTATATACAAGCGGGGAAATTTTAACAAACGGACCTACAAAATGAGAAGGGGTGCAGCAGGCAACATAGAACAACATGTGCAAGAGGCTGAGGGTGGTGAGGATGTGAATGCTGCCGAATAACCCACAGTGAGGAGACACAGAAGAGTGTACAGACCCAGGGTAACCTACCAGGGGCTACATGAGCTGGAGATAGTGGACCACTATAGGGTGGACAGAGACCTCCTACAGCAAATCGTTGAGTTGTGCAGGCCACACCTGACACACGAAACTGGCCGAGAGGAACACATCCTAGTGGATACCAAGGTATGTGTAGGCCTAGGTGTACTAGCCACAGATACCACCCAAAGCACATCTGGGGGATATCATGGGCATCTCACAGGCATCAGCATCCAGAGTATTCCACCACTTCCTGAATGCCATGTCAGCACATGCCAGTGAGCACGTATATTTCCTCAACACACGTGAGGTGTTGACCAGCAATCTGCATCTCTTCCACCAAATAGCAGACTACCCTGGGGTAGTGGGTACTATAGACTGCACGCACTTATGCATCAAAGCACCACTTGGTGAGCAGGGTTAGGCCTATATCAACTGCAGGGGCATCCCCTCCATCCACTGCCAGGTTGCATGTGATGCCCAGGGCATTATAATGAATGTGTGTGCTGGCTGCTCTGAAAGCATATGGCAACTGACACAGCTGTACCACAGATTTGCCAATGTGGACATCCCCTACGGTCACCTATTGGGGGACGCTGGGTACCCACTGGAGCCATGGCTGATGACACCCATCAGAAATGCACACACACCTGAACAACAATGCCATAATGAGGCACACACACAGGCCAGACATATACTAGAGCATGTGTTTGGGATGCTCAGGACATGGTTCCAGTGTCTGGAAACATCTGGTGGAGCCCTGCAGTATTCACCAGCTACATGTACCCAAATTGTTATGGTATGTGCTAGGCTACACAATATGATCCTGTGGAAACAGCTGCAGCAGGAAAAGCATGGGGCAGGGCCACACAGCCCCCCACCAATGCCAAGGCCTATACAGGCACAGAGTGACTCTGAGGAGGAACAACCTGAGCCTGCCCCAGTAGGCAGAAGGGGGCGTGCCCAGTATGCCCTGGCTTTGGCAAAGAGGCAACGCATAGCATATGCACTGACACAGTAGGGACCCAGGGAATGACACCTCTCTCTGACTCGTACAGACAGTAAAAGGGATGCCAAACATGACACTACCTGTGCAAAACCGTGTATAGGGAGTATATTATGTGCATCCAACACAGGCAGCCATCCAGCACCATCCTCAAGTCCAGCACACCCTCAAGGTAAGTCAATCAACCTACCAATTGCCAAATGGAGTAGAATGTGTTTTTACCTGTAGCTATGGTATGGATGTGACCATGCAAGGGAATTGGGTGGCCGAATGTCAAGGCAGCAGACAGTAGACACTCATAGTGGCATCATGACATCTGTAACACATACTAGAGTCACCATAGTACCCAGTACTACACAGGGTGACAAAACCCACTGCAGGAATGGCCTGAGTGACATGTGTGTCCATAAGAGCCACACATGCCAGTCAGGAAGGTTCACATTCCCAACAACAGTCTCAGCCAGCAGGACAGGTGAAGACAAACACAAACAAATGCTGTACTATGGCCTCTGAATGTGCCCTATGGGTAACCCCTCCCCCAGGCCTACAGACCACAGCAGGCCAGGCAGTTGGATGTAAGTTGTGAAGGCTATGAAGTCAGAAACTAATATGTAGGTAAACAAAGCTAGGATCTGTAGTACACTGGTAAGCCTCTAGCCAGCAGGATAGGTAAGACTACAGACTGAAATGGAATACCTGACATGCCAGTACAGTCTTAGCAAATGTGTACAAGTGTCAGGTGCATCCCCCCATTCAACATATACTTATAGTAACAGTCAGTTGTGCGCCCCCCCCACTCCTGTGTAGAACAGTAGAAACAGTCAGGTGTCCCCCCGCTATGCAGAAATGCAGCAACAGTCAATGCCAAATGACCGATGAATACCCTGCAGACACAACATGCTACCTCTCAGTGTACAACACAAAGGTCAGCACCACAGTACAAAACTACCTGGACTTGGTCCACACATGCAACACATATGGCCATACTGGGCATGCTCACACACTTAAACACATGAAGGCCATGTCTGCAAACACCAGTGGACCAGACATATCTGGCAGTTGCAGTTCTCAGTGCAGACACATGTCAGTATGCACCACTCCTGCCTTGCACACACAGTGGATAGGAATACAGACAAATATGTAAGGACAACACACTATAATAAGCCAAAGGTACACAGGCATAGATGTGTGGAAGAGGGTGACCGTGATAAGGAGCCATCCGGGCCTGTCCCAACCGGCACAGAGCCAAAGGGCCCCAAGCACATGAGGTGCGGATGTAACCCACTGCAGATACTAGCCACCAGTACCTGTCAGCATGACAGGCTATGTGGTGCACATGCCAGCTGTGCAACAAGACTGTACAAGGAAATAGCCATCTAGTAGCTGTATACACGTACCTGTGACATATGACCCCGTGTGTGCCCGCATGTGGCATGTCAACCCCTACATGAATGGGATATGGCCCATGCACACACTGCCCTCCCTATAGCAGTAGTATGACAAGCCTGCTGAGGTCATCCAATGTGAATTACACCTTTGGGAGAGCTATAGCTCAGTAATATGCATGGCGTGTCCCATAACTGCATACTGCTGTAGTGACAGAGTAGTTAGGTAATAGTACTAACCCCAGACCTGGCAATTATATGAGTGTGTGTTTGTGTACGTGCTTGTCTGTCTCTGACTGTGTAGAGAGAAATGCTTTTTAGGCTACTCATACTCCATACAATACATATACTCAACTTTGGCAAGGCTGCTGATGTCACTCACCTAGAAATACACCTCTGGGAAGGTGATAGCCCAGTAATCTCCGAAGCTTGTCCTGTAACTGCGTACTGCTGTAGTGTGATAAAGTAGTTAGGTAGATGTTCGAACCCCAGACCTGGCAACTGTGTGTGTGTGTGTGTGTGTGTGTGTGTGTGTGTGTGTGTGTGTGTGTGTGTGTGTGTGTGTGTGTGTGTGTGTGTGTGTGTGTGTGTGTGTGTGTCTGACTAAATAGAGAGCAATGCTTTTTAGGCATCTCACACTCCATACAAGTCATATACTCAACTTTTGCAAGGCTGCTGATGTCACTCACCTAGAAATACACCTCTGGGAAGGTAATAGTCTAGTAATCTCTGTAGCACGTCCTGTAACTGCGTACTGCTGTAGTGTGATAAAGTAGGTAGGTAGGGGTTCAAACCCTAGACCTGGCAAGTGTGCGTGTGTGTGTGTGTGTGTGTGTGTGTGTGTGTGTGTGTGTGTGTGTGTGTGTGTGTGTGTGTGTGTGTGTGTGTGTGTTTGTGTCTGACTGAGTAGACAGCAATGCTTTTTAAGCTACTCACACTCCATACAAGTCATATACTCAACTTTGGCAAGGCTGCTGACGTCACTCACCTAGAAATGCACCTCTGGGAAGGTGATAGCCCAGTAATCTCTGTAGCATGTCCTGTAACTGTGTACTGCTGTAGTGTGATTTAGAACGGTGGTAGGGTTCCATCTCCATCCATGGCAGTTCCGGATGTTTTTTGTGTGTTTCAGTGTCTGTATATGGAGCAATGCATTATAGGCTACTCACTCACAGCACATTACAAATGCCCTACTTTGGTAATCCTGCTGATGTCATTCATTGTGAAATACACCTTTGGGGAAGATGTACTTCAGTAATGTCCATGGCGTGTACTATAACTGCGTATTGCTGTAGTGTAGTAAACAAGTTAGGTAGGGGTTCTACTCCCAGACATGACAGGTGTGTGTGTTTGTAACTCGTATCCTGTGTAGAGGTGGTTGTGAATGTGTGACACCTGTGGGCAATGTGGAGGTGTTTTGCTTATTTAATTTATGGTGGCCCTACTATATATCACAATGTCAGCCATACAGGGATAACAGATGTAAATTAGCTGAGAGGCTGGAGTGCAAAGCCATACCCATACATGTGTGACATCAAGGCCAGCCAATCACAGTTAGCAAACCCAATGTGCCTTCACATGTGACTCACAATGGACATACCATGCCTGACAACATGCGCTGTATGGACAGATGACACTGACATCAGGAAATGCTGTTAGCATGCTATCAATGTAGGTGCAGGGTAAACCTGCTTACCATTACCAGTCCCTGCCACAGGTGGGCAAGACTGGCACACCTGATGATAATCTGTGTTCACAGCATGGGCCAGACATCCCAGGTACAGTTCCACATGTCACTGTACATGCATGTGGGAGGTGTGCACATCCTAGACACCATCCAAGTCATGGACTAGGGAAGACATACATGGCAAGTGATGCACAGCATTGGCCACACACAATAGTCACCCAGGTGGCTGAATGAGGGATGCAATACCCACCTGTGTTGGCAAATGCAGAAACTACAGGCCAGAGCCACAATGCAGACCATTGTCATGTGGCCTGATGCCAAAGTATACTCATCGCCTACCCTTGTATAGTCTGCTGGCACTGTTGGCTACCACATACCCGTGCAGACATGCACCCATGTGTGCTAGAATTGGCACCCTATGTGTTTGTTGTATGATGTGTATGTCCACATCCACACTCACTATAACCCCCCAGGGCACACTGAAGCGTGCTGTCTGATGTCTGACACCCCCTCATACTCACTGCCCATACGACCTCCATATGACCCATGTGGTACATGCGTTACCTGCACATTGATGTGTTGTGGCAATCCCACTAGTGATGAGTTGCACTCCTGGCCCTGCCGAGTGTGTTAATGTGTGTGCGTCCCTGTGTGAGTGTGCCTGTGTTGACGCTGGACCTTGTTCATGCACACAGGCACGTGTACATCACCTACTGTATATTTTCCATATTCCTGTTGCAGATGTCACTCACCATCACATATATGTTTTGAGTGCTCCCCAGCAGATAACCCATGTGGCGCATCCAATAACTGCATCGAACTGTGATAGCACTACATAGCTGTCCGGGGTTTGATACCCTGTGCTGGTAGGGTGTGACACAAACATGCTTCAGTTTTACCCTCCCACCCCTCCCTGACATGTATTCACCTCTATCTGCCCCCCCACTCCCTCTCTGGTGGATGTGGAGACCCACACCAACTTTGCTTAGGCAGCAACATGTGTATTTTAAGTGAAGCTCATGATCAACTGATGGCCTTTGCATGAATTGCAGTCCTCCCCTAGCTGATTGCATGTGGAACAGCTGTGGTAACATTCCCATAGCCAATTCCATGGAAATGCACTCCAATACCTGGGAACATCATGGTGGTGTTGGGCCTTTTCTGTCATTGTGAGGAGGAACTAGAGCTGTCGTTTGGCAAAACAGCATTTCAGATGGATTGGGGATTTACCTCTAACAACATACACTGTGGAAAGAGGGCAACAAACAAGAGAGGGATGTGTCTGACCCGACTACAGGCTGTAAGTGCTGCTATACTACATATGGAGTAATGTTGGTTTAACAGTTTTTGTCTGGATATGCTTGTCATACATGTCGCAATACCTGCCATGTCAGTTCCATATATATGGGGAATCCCCATCTGCAGGGTCATCTGCAGACTGGGCAGTGTTGTGCCTTTGGTTTCACGTGTTAGCCACGATGCATCTATCTGTGGAATGCAGAAGGTAGTGTGAGGATTGCAATCTGTAGATGGTGAAGGCTGTAACAGTTACTGACTACATATCCCTCATTGGACATATGTTGCAACAAACCCAGTTATAATGGTAGATTTATGACGGTATCACAGCAACATGTCTATACTGGCCCTGTGTATGTGCTGTCAGCCACACCTCTGTCAACCTTTGTACATATGTCATGCATGAAGTGGTGCATATGTGCTGTACACCATAAATAGTGTCATCATATCTGATAACAAGTCAGTGATATATCAGATTGCTACACTTCATGTACAGTGGGGGTTACATTTCATGACATAACCTGGATATTCTGTGGATGTTTGTACAGTACTGCGGTCTGTGTAGTGATAGTGAATGTCAGCAGTGTGTGTATTGTTAATATGTTCTTTGGCCTGTGTACAGACTGTGGTAGATGTCATTGTTCTAGCTCCCCTTCTATCTGATGTTACATGCTGCCCCACTGTATTTGCCGTACATGTTTGTAGGGCCATACACACACATGTCCCATACCACAGACAGCAATCAGACCAAACTGTGTAGCAGCCCAGTATATGTAGGGTCATTCTGTGAGTGGCACATATGAGGATGGTGTAGAACAGATAGTCCATATACTGTACTCATATGCTAGCATACCATATGTGGCTGTGGCTGTGTTCGCATTGGTTGTGGTTATGCACTTTCACACAGGTGTATCCTACCCTGTGCTGTGACATGGCTGCTGAGCCTGCTATATATGCAGGTACTGTACAATGATATCCTTAGGATGTCTGTCAGTAGCCAATGGCACCCATGTTATGAGCAGATGTCACCTTCCGCACACACCCCTTGTCTGTGAAGACAATCCCAATGACAGTAGCAAAAGTCTAGTAATATATCTGATATACATACCTGAAATCCTCTTGCACTACAACTTTGGGACTATAATGGCTGGGGTAGCACTACACTTCATGTCCAGGACATATGGTGGACATATATGGACATGTACTTATCCAGATAGCCATACGTATATATATATATATATATATATATATATATATATATATATATATATATATATGTAAGTTCACATGTGTAGTACTTCCAATTACCACTGTCATGGCAACCACCCACTATGAATCCCTACATCATGTTGACATATTCTTTGTACATTCCCTGTGTGATGAACATCCTTCCTGTGTGTGGCCATCAGTGTTACAGACAGCAGGTAGCAATACAGAACCTGCACACTCAGAGCAGCCATATATATGTAGGAGGATCAGGACATACAGACAGAGTGTGAGTAGAGTTGTTTTATGCTTTGTATAGTATTGGTGTTACAGGGTGTGTGTGTGTACATACTAGTTTACCTTGGAATGCAGTCTGTCTGCATACCTCACTACTGTAGGCGTATCCTCTTGCTGGACATTAAGAGGATTTGTGGTCTGCACTGTAGTGGCAGAACAGGTAGCTTACATCCTTCTAAGTTTGGAACTGCTGATTGAGGGCTCAGTGTTTGTTATTCTAAAAGTGTATTAATTCTGGTTTAAGCACTTGGGCTTTCAGGCCAGTTATTTTACAATAAGAGGGTTCGTGGTCTGCACTCTTGTGGGAGGAGAGGCTGGACTCTCCCCTTCTGAGCTGGGAATTTCTGGTTAAAGGCTTATAGTGCATGCATATCTGAACTGCTTCTTACTGAAATTGGTACACCTTGTTTGCTGTAGCATAGACTAGATCCAGGCCTGCTGAATCTAGCTTTGTTTGTATAAGTTGAGCACTAATCCAGGCATTCTTTAAAGTATTCAATTGTATTTATTACTGCTTGGTAGTAACTTGATTAAAGTGTAGCTATCATTCTAAGTCTTTTGGATTAAGCACTTGGGCTTCAGACCAGTTGTTTTACATTAGGAAGGTTTGTGGCATGCACTGTGGTGGCATGCCAGGTAGCTTTCATCCTTCTAAGTTGGGAACTGCCGATTGAGAGCTCAGTGTCTGTTATTCTTAAAGTGTATTAGTTCTGGTTTAAGCACTTGGGTTTCAGGCCAGTTATTTTACATTAAGAAGGTTCATGGTCTGCACTCTTGTGGGAGGAGAGGCTGGACTCTGCCCTTCTGAGCTGGGAATTTCTGGTTAAAGGTTTATAGTGCCTGCATATTTGAACTGTTTCTTACTGAAATTGGTACACCTTGTTTGCTGTAGCATAGACTAGATCCAGGCCTGCTGAATCTAGCTTTGTTTGTATGCTTGTTTGTTTGCTTGTTATTTCCCTGGAACGCTAATTCCACGTAAAACGCGGCTTCTCAGCGCTTCTGTGGATCCCTAGTGATATCTGCATTGCTTACTGGACTTATTTCCTTGTTTCACTTGAAAGAAAGTTACTGTTTGTCGTTTTTGCATTTAGTTTACCTGTAACACATTGCACTTAAGTTACCTGGCACTTGTTCACTAAAGCAATTATATAAGTCAGCACTAAAAATTAAAAGCACTACACCCTCACTCCCCATTGGCCCTTGTTTTCAATTATAAAGGAATTCCCAATATTATTCTAGCATGTCCAAAGTTCAGTTGTCAATCTCCTCTCCGGTCCAGCTGGTGAATCTGGGAATGTTGAGGCAATGTTACAACTGCCTCATGTACACAGACAACCCTCTCTTCCTCCCAACAAATTCCAACACCTGTGAGAGATGCAACCATATAGCCAAACTGGGGGCTAAGCTCTCTCAACTCAGTACTGGCATAACCAGTCAGGAGGAGAAGGAAACCACACTCACTACAATTCCAGTCTCACATAGACCTACCATGACAGCAAACACATAATCACACAAAAACATACTCGGAGGCTCTAAATAAAGATCTGCCTAAGCAGCAGAGACCTCCAAAGCAGACACCCAAGCAACCGCTACCTCAAAACAAAACACGTGCAACACATAGCTCACAAAGCCAGTGTGCCGAACAGTCACAGCCCTTAAGGCTAAATAGCACACCTGATACACTTGTAATAGGTGACTCTATCGTCAGGCACACTGACATCCCACTCACCAGGCTGAACAAGGAGAAGGTCATGGTGAGCAGCCTGTCAGGCGCTAAGATCCGCCACATAACACAAGCACTCAGGTCACTCCAAGGCAAGTACAAATATGACTCAGTCATTGTCCATGCTGGTGTGAATGACCTGAGATGTACCTCCCTGGACTACATGAAAAGAGACATAGAGGAGCTGTCTGAGCATGTCGCCCAGGCCGGTATGACCCTGACCTTGAGTAACATCTTGCCCTCACCAAGAATGATGCCACAATATGAAGACAAGATGATCAATTTCAACAATTGGCTTAAGTACTGGTGTAATTCAAAGGGGATCCAATGCCTGTCAGCCTGGGATGATATGCTCGACAAGCCACGATGCTTCGCTAGGGATGGCTTGCACCTGTCAACGATGGGCTTTAAGATATTGGCAAAGGCTCTTGCTACCCCCCATAGTGCCTTTTTTAGGCAAGGCTCAAAAGACAAACCCACCTCCATAGGTATCACAAGGGATAAGAAACTAAGAGTAACGCTACTCAATGCCAGAAGTCTAAACCTCAAGATGCACGCACTCGAAACCAAAAGGGCAAATATCTATCCCAGCAGAGTGCTGTCCCACTGACATCTCAGATGCTCAGGTAAGAGCCACCCTCTCCAAAGCAAAAAACACAGCATCACTGGGACCAGACGGTGTCCCGGGCTGCATCCTACATGAACTCCAAGAAGAGCTAAACCCAAACATAAAACTACTGTTCAATCTCAGCCTTACTACAGGATATGTACCCAAAGAGTGGCGTACAGCAACAGTGGTCCCTCTCCACAAAGGTGATGCCTCAATGGACCCTGGAAACTATCTCCCCATAAGCCTGACTAGCTTGGTCTGCAAAGCTATGGAAAGGATCATCATGGACCTCATAAATAAAGATATTGGGGACCTACAGACACTGGATCCTACCCAATTCGGCTTTGTTAAGGGCAGATCCTGCCTCTTAAACCTGGTCAACTTCTTTGAAACAGTCACCAAGGCCATTGACGAAGGGAAGGTGGTCCACACAGCCTACCTGGACCTCACAAAAGTCTTCGATACAATACCCCACTCGGGCATTATAGATAAGCTCACCAGCTTAAATATAAACCCCTGTGTCACTAGATGGGTTGCAAACTGGCTCAAGGACAGAACCCACATGGTTAGAATTGCTAGAGCCATGTCAGACTCCAAACCAGTTACAAGTGGCGCCCCACAAGGCTCAGTCCTGGGACCTCTCTTGTTCGGTATATATTTCTCAGAGGTACAGGCCAACACAGAAGGACTGTGGCTGACCAAGTTCGCAGATGACTGAAAACTGGGCACCATA
>NC_056731.1:103775651-103808151 GCF_019279795.1 Protopterus annectens | reverse complement strand
TTTCCTATACTGTTGGATGACTGTGCTGGATGATGTGTTTGTGATCACAGCAGCTGAATGTGTATCTGCCATGGATTAATGGAACGTACGTCGACTATAGTTTGAAGGTCGGGGTTTGCAACCAGCAGGGCAGATTATTTTGTTAATGGCCACGACAACAGCTGTTGGCTACAGAGTGACTACATATATAATGTACAATTTTATTTGTACATTTAGCTTTGATGCTCTTAATATAAGGGCTAGTCTATTAAAGAACTGAAGACTATTAACCATTGACACAGGGTTGAGGGAGAAATTACTAGTTAAACCTAGAATTGTCTACAGAAGGGGTGCCAACCTTAAGCAGATTTTGGAAGGGGACAATAAACTGTTTACTACCAGGAAGGGCATGTTTAAATGCAACATGTGTAGATTTGGCAAATTCATGGAAACAGGGTCCTCCTTCACATTAAGTGGCAAAAAATATGACATCAGTTATAAAACTGATTGCCAAACTAAACAGGTAGTTTATTTAGCCAAGTGCAGTTATTGCCCCATATTCTATATCAGCAGACTGATAGAAAATTACGAGAATGTGTTTAGGAGCACCAATATTGCATAAGTAAAAATAAATATGAAAACGCCTTGGCCAAACATATTAGAGACCATCCCCACCATGAGTTTAAATTTAAGGGAATAGACTTGGTACCTACCAATGTGAGAGGAGGTCCAGATTCATTGTTTTTAGAAAAATTAGAATTAATCTGGCAGCTCCGTTTGGATGCTTGCCATTACCCAGGTCTAAATGACCTTTTATCTATTTTATGCATTTTGAAATTGAAAAGTTTGGCTAGGTAGATTGTGATACTTGGTGTACGTCAATACCTATAAAATTATTTATAACATTATTAGTATCACGTTTACTATTATTATTATAAATAACAAATGTTTTTATATATATATTTTAATTCATTATAAAAGATTGTACATAAAACTATGCGTTTTTAACATGGCTTATATTGGCATTTAAACGTTTAGTGACTTGAACTGAAGGAGGAGTTAGAGAGTGTATTTTATCCAATCAAAGGTCTGTATTGGTTTTATGCATATTATTTAAACATGTTTTCTACTGAAGTAACATGTCTGATGAAGTTTTGTGATTTAACGGGACGAAAAGCAGTGTTTTTAGGGTGTGTTGCTTTGCACTATTAAACCTTCATTTGAATTTTAACCATGTTTCATTTCATTAGTGGCACTACTTGTGTTTTGGTTTGTTGTTGGCTTTACCAGTTTGTGGATTTAGTAGGCCTTCTTCAGCTATGTTAGAAACCTGGGTGGAAACTCCCAGATATGCTCAGAATTAGTCCAAAATGATACAAAAATCACTGAACCCACAGACATTGCCAACATACTGGCAGACAGGTTCAGTGCAAACTTCACCCCCCTCTCCCCCCCTAAAGGAGAGATAACTATCCCAGTGGAGTGCAGCCTCCCAGACATCTCCAATGCGCAGGTGAAAGCTGCTCTCTCTAAAGCTAAAAACACAGCATCAATGGGACCGGATGGTGTCCCCGGCTGTGTGCTACACAAACTCAATGAGGAACTAAACCCGCACATAAGGCAGCTGTTTAATCTTAGCCTTACCACAGGATACGTGCCCAAGGAGTGGCGTACGGCAACTGTGGTCCCACTCCACAAAGGCGGTGCCTCTACGGACCCTGGTAATTACCACCCCATAAGCTTAACAAGCCTGGTCTGCAAAGCTATGGAGAGGATCATAATGGAGCTCATAAACAAAGACATAGGGGACTTGCAGACATTGGACCCGACCCAGTTTGGCTTTGTCAAGGGCAGATCATGTCTTTTGAACTTGGTCGACTTCTTCGAAACAGTCACCAAGGCCATTGATGAGGAAAGGCAGTCCATACAGCCTACCTTGACCTTGCAAAAGCTTTCGACACAATACCCACTCGGGTATTATAGAGAAACTTACCAGCTTAAATGTAAACCCATATGTCACAAGATGGGTTGCAAACTGGCTAAAGGACAGAACCCACAGGGTTAGAGTAGCTGGCGCCATGTCAGACTCCAAGCCGGTCACAAGTGGTGTCCCACAGGGCTCAGTCCTTGGCCCTCTGTTGTTCGGCATCTACTTCTCAGAAGTACAGGCTAACATAGGAGGACTATGGCTGACAAAGTTTGCAGATGACTGCAAACTGGGAGCCATAGTGGAAAGTACATCGGACACAGATATCCTTCAGAGGGTCTCACGGAAACTGAAAGCTGGTGCCAGAGCCATGGCCTGAAGTTAAATGCCAAAAAATGTAGAGTCATACCCTTAGGAAAAACAAGGTAACCCCAAGCTACCATATAGGTGGCAATCCACTAAGCACAGAAGAGGTTATCAGGGACCTGGGGACCCAGGTTGACAGTGGCCTTTCTTTTGACACTCACATTGCTAAAGTGGTTAGAAAAACCTTCTACATTGCCCACCTGATCATGAAGGGATTCACATCCAGATCAAGTGAGGTCATTGTTCCCCTGTACTCTTCACTTATCAGACCAATGATAGAGTACAATGCCCCATTCGGGATGTATCTCACCCGACACCTGCAGCAATTGGAGAGACCCCAAAAGTTCCTCACCAAAAGGATAAAGGGACTCCAAAATCTGTCATGCTGCCAGACTGAAGAAACTCCAGCTCTATTCAGTCGCATACCATCTGCTCAGAGGTGACATACAAGGCCATGTCCAACCCGGAATTAATGGACATGCTCCACCTCAAAAAATCCAAATCTACCAGATCCACTAGAGCAAGCGACTTAAACCTTAGCACGGATATAAATAGGACATGCTGGAGGGATAGATTTGTCACCCAGAGACTCCCTATGTTGTGGAATAAAATCCCGGTCCATGTGAGGCAGAGCACCTCGCTGGCTCTGTTCAAGAGAAATCTTGACCGGTGGATGGGAGATCGTAGGTTTACCCCGGGAATCATCTCTGTGTCACTGCTGGACAGAGGCATAACAAACTAATGGGCACAGTATTTTTTAACATAAGGGGTGGCGTAAGCCACAAACTCTGGGCTAGGCTTATAAATGCCTTAGGGCAGATAGCCTAGTATAAACCTATGAACCTATGAACCTATGAGAGGTATGGGCAGAAGCTCTGCCCAATTTGCAATATTACTTACATCCCCGGGGTGGTCCAAATATGACTGCGCCAGCCAATACCTGCACACCTAGGCCCTTAATTGCATACCCATAGATCCCCCACCTGCCCCTCCTCTACAGCACTCATCCTTACTGTGGGTCCAGGTGGGGTCTAACCACACCACTACACACTTCCCACTCTCCATGTCTTGGTACCCATGTAGTATGTTGTCTCGACCCAAGGGTCATCAGGCTTGCCCAACCTTGTAGTCCATGTACGTACAGGGCCTGGTTAGACAAATCGTTACAGGGACTGACTCCAATCATCATCAATTTTTGGGGTGTCCCACAAGGGACATTGTTGTCTTTGTTTTAAGATTAGACTTGGCGGGTCTCTCACACTGGTAGTATCCTGCCTGTAGTCTGGGAAGCAATGGTGTGTTTACTTGTGTGTTTGTGTGTTTCACCTGTCTAGCTGGGGGGGGTTGATGCTATGTGTTGCACATTTGTTGATTGGACCCCTCACCCCATTGGCACGACCTGCGAACATATGTAATTCTTAACTGCTGTATCATATCCTAGCTATATATATATATATATATATATATATATATATATATATGTGTACGTTTACACACACACACACACACACACACACATATATATATATATATATATATATATATATATATATATATATATATATATATATATATATTTATATCTCACAATATAGGGGTGTATGGGTGTCTGCATATGAATATATCTATATGTGGGTATTTAAATATATTCTGTCTATGTATGTATATATTTGTACTATGGAGAGGGAGAGGTATATCTCCATGTAGGTATGAGTATATATACACACACACACACACACACACACACACACACACACACACACGCACACACACCTCTATATTTTTACATCTACATCTAATTATTCTGTTCTTTGCCATGTACAATAGACTGTGCTACAGTGGGACTCCTAGTGGGAGTGGCTGCCCGTTGGGTGGCGGCTCTGCCCAATGAACACTATTGCTTACATCCCTGGGGTGGTCTGAATAGACCCACTCCAGCAAACACCTGCACGCCTAGACCCATAATTACAAACCCATAGTTCCCCCACCCACACCTCCTCTACAGCACTCATCCTTACGCTGGGTGCAGGTCAGGTATTAACACACCACTACACACTATCCAGTCTCCACTTCACGAGACCCATCTCGTACGTTGTCTCAACCCATGGGTCATCGGGGTTTCCCATCCTTGTAGTCCAGGTATGTGCACGCCCTGTCATCCTCCTATAACAAGACAATTTTTGGGGTGTCCCGCAAGGGAGGCTCCTGTCTCTGTTCCAAGACAAGACTTCTCGGGTCCACTGTGTCCCCCCCTGGTTGTATCCTGCTTGTGGTCTGGGGAGTAGTGGATTGTTTACATTGTTTGTGGGTTTGTTTGTATGTTTCCCCTGTCCAGCTGGGGGAGGGAGGTTCATGCTACGTGTTACACGTTTCTTGCTTGGGCCCCTCACCTCCATTGGCATGGCCTGTGACCATATGTCATTCTTAGGTGCTGTATCCTATCATAGTTATATATTTGTGTATATCTACGCACACACACACACACATATATATAAATGTCTGTATATATATATATATATATATATATATATATATATATATATATATATATATATATATATATATATTGCTATATATATATCTAACAACATGTGGATGTCTGGGCATCTGCATATGTATATATGTATTTGTGGGTATTTATTTATGTCGGTTTTGTATTAGAACATTACCCCACCAGATACGCAGTAGCATGGACTGCCAAAGCCCTCCCAGCACTCTACACATAACGTTTACCTTTAGAAGTGCTTTGAATACTCATTGGAAGACCATCATCTGCAGAATGCATATGTAACGCATTGTAATTATTTCAGTACAAACCCCCTTTTCTGTCTTATTTGCTGATACCAGGATTGTGACACATCAGCAGTCCAATTTCCAGTGAACAAAAGGTTTGATTATTCAAACGAACACAAATATGCTGCATTTATAAAAAGTACTACAATATCAGACTTAACATCACATTGTTTAAAGGGAGAGGGGTGCATACACATAATATGCTACATGTATACAGTCTACTGCAGTATTACACAGGCTTAAGATTAAAGTTCTGTAAGGTTGCGGGTGGCGACCTTTCTGGGAGCTCTTTTGTACTGAATTTATTGAATGTATTTAGTGTCTCACTGCCTCAGAATATTGCTTGTTGCTTTATCTCCACAAATATGTTCAAAGAAAGGTGGGGGGTGCAGGTACTGCACAAATTTATAGTAAAGAATGGTGGGGGGCAGGGGTTATGTTTTGGGTTTTGGCCCTTCTTTAACTAGTTCACTGTTGCATTTACCTGAGAATAGTGTTTTTCCTCCGCAGCCCAGGAGTGTGTTTTGCTTCAAGTGTTTTCTTTGTGTTTGGACCTACAAAGATTCTGACCCGCTAATAGTTGAACAAACCCGCATTTCTTTCCTGTGCCTGCTATCTGTAGTATTTTTCATTTTCTCTGAGTGCTGCCTCTTCCCCAGTCTGGCATACAGACGCCTCCCCCACAGCTCTTCACTATGTTGACAACGGTCAGTCAATGAATATTCAGCATCATGGCATGGCTTGTCACTCAGCATGCAACGTCACACGGGCTTGCCTGTCAATCATGTAGACCACGCCTATTCCTGCTCGGTAATCGCAGTGGGGTAATGTTCTACTACAAAGCCTATATGTCTATCTATGTTTGTATACATTTGTACTACAGTGAGGTGGAGGTATATATCTATATAGTTATGGGTATTCATACAAACACATATACCTCTACATCTTTAGCTACATATCTGGTAATGCTGACTGGTATTGCTGGATACTGTGTTTCGTGTGCATGCCAGCCAACCTTGTGTGCCACATATGATTTGTGGTACCTACAACTGACTCCATTAGTGTACTCAGTATCACACGTGACACCGGCCATTGGGTACGATGTGCTTAAGGCACTTTCAAGTGGTTGTATGCAGCTTTGTGCAGTAGTTAGCACTGCTGACTTCCGTTTCCATTGTCTTACACGCATTTAGCGTCGCCTTTGCTTGATCGTGTCGGCGGTGCTTCACCCCGCACATATGCATTTGCACACGCTTACTAGTGCTTACATATGCTTACTACTGCTTATTTGTGCTTACACCTGCTTACTGCTGACTTATTCATTATGGTACTGACTCTTCACATGTGCATTTCATGCAGTACTCCAGTTCACATTTAAATGTTATGTCGGTTATATGGCAAAAAGATAGGCTGTGATGGTGGTGCTGCGGTAGCATTGTCGCCTCACAGTAAGACGTCCTGTTCGATTCTCAGCTAGAGCGTCTTCTGTGTGGAGACATGTGTGAATGGGCATACCTTCATTGAAGGTTGTGCATCAGAGCTGGCAACTCGGCATGTAAAAATCTACTGCCAATTATTAGCGGACCGGAGTTCCGCTGTGGCGACCCCTAACAGGGAAAAGCCGAAAGACACAAACATACAGCAAAAAGATGTTAGCATATGTTCATATACAGATTTCACATGGAAAATGATATGTGCTGCAGTGGGATTTGGACCGGGAATGCCTGTTCGTTAGGCGGATGCTCTAACCACTACACTATTGCTGTGCTCCTTCATTTGCATATATATCCCTTGATATCCTCTTCAACCTTTTCAACTGCTTTAACCGTAGCTAAGAGATGGGCAAACACGTGCACCTATGGTTAGCTGTACTCAGGGTTTAAAACAAAATAAATACAAGGGTTTCTTCATTTTATTTCAATATACTGTTGCCGTTAAACACATGGGGACTATTGGTGGGGATATGCGGACACCTATGAGCGGTCTTGCTCATTTATTCTACTTGTTCTACTTTGCAGGGGCATGTTTATTCTGAGAGCTCTGCTCTCAGACACACCCCTGTACTCATTCACACTCAATGTGGGATTTTGAGCTCAGGCAGTGCGCCTTCATTAATATGCATGGCACACTGCTATCCTCCTCTTAAACTGCCGCTTCCGTGCAGGACTAGATCAGTCCTGCACGGAAGATTAGTAAATCCAGGGGAAAACCTTTTGTAATCTTTCATTACAAAAATCAATTAGTTCATTGAAACAATGGCACTTTAATGGATTTTGACTGAACAGCTTGGTGAAGCCAAGAAACAAATAATGTCTATGTTAGGAGAACACAGAGGGCAAAACGCATTTACTGTTAAATAAAAATCATTAACTGTGCATGCTTAAACTTATTTTAATAAGCAATATGGTTAAACAAGTTTCCATCTACCTTAAGACACATGTGACTTATTCAATTGTCTGTGATATATTGTTGAGTAAGTTATATATATATATATATATATATATATATATATATATATATATATATATATAATCCTACCATCATGCATAATTTACGTGCAATATTAAGACATTTTCTCCCTGAGAATATGTTTTACTTTTTTGTGAAAGTTGTTTTGTGACCATTCAAAATTTTTGCTTGCTTGATTCTCCCACCATATGCAGAGATACTGTCCTCAGCTGAACAAATCCTGCAGAGAAAGAAACAAGGTAAGTACAATAGGTGAGAAGAAAACCAACAGCAATTATACATATGGGAAAAAATGTATTATTAGTCTTATTGTAAAGCAGTTGAGTCTGCATAATTTATGTCACAGAAAAAAAAAACTTCAGTAAAATAAGTAAAACTTGATTTCTTATTTAAAACAATAATTTAAAAATATGAAAATAACCAAAGTAGCCACTAAAAACTCAAATAGTAAATGAATATAAGCAGTGGTGATTAATAAGTGAAGTTATTTGCAATAATGATATCTTTCAGGCATATTTTAAACACTGGCCCCGACTCAGTTTGGATCATACCTCTCAAACATACAGAATTACTCGTTTTTTACCGAGTTTTGGGCACCCCTTCATTTCCAGTTTTTTTAATTTTTTTTAAATTTTTTCAAATACCACACTGTCAGAGCTGACATCATCATGTGCACGATGATGTCAGGTCTGTCAGGGCTAACAGCCAGTCGTAATTGAGCTCTAGGAGCTCGCTTCATAATTTCTGGCTGGTGTGGCTGCAAATGCGAGCGGGAAATTATTTGCGGTTTGATTTGGAAGTTACAGGGAATTAACAGCAGCACTCCGTTCGTGGATTACAGGGAATTGATGTGGACTCGGTCATTTTACATTACAGGGAATTATCAGCAGCTCTGTGTGGACTTGCTCGTTTTGGATTGCAAATGTATGCATGTCATGAACAGCAGCTGCCAGGGAATCACTGAACAGCCACCGGTCAGCAGGGTTGGATTAACCAAAGAGCAGTTATTCACTTTGGACAATCTGCAGGGAAATAAATGAGCAGTTGTTCACTTCAGAATTGAGCTCCAATGCACACGAGTGCGAGTGTTTTATTTGAAATGGATTCTTGGCTCTTGTGAGTGCTTTTGCAAGGATTAGGCAGCATTGAAATGGATTCTTTTTTTGGCAGCATTCTGGTAGGAAACATTCTCTGGGATTATTTTTCTTGGCAGCATTCTGGTAGGAAACCTATTATTGTGTGTGTGTGTGTGTGTGTGTGTGTGTGTGTGTGTGTGTGTGTGTGTGTGTGTGTGTGTGTGTGTGTGTGTGTGTGTGTGTGTGTGTGTGTGTGTGTGTGTGTGTGTGTGTGTGTGTGTGTGTGTGTGTGTGTGTGTAATTAGTGGTACATTGAAAGGTGAACATCAGGACATTGATTCCTCAAGTGAGAAAATGTTCATGGAGTAGACCAGAGGCTCAAAGACTTGCAGTTTCTTGCAACTGGATGGTCCATTCAGGGTCTTTCACTTATGTAGCCTGAAGGAATAGATTAGACAAAGCCTTTTTCTAAAGTTTGGATTGAAACTTAGTCAAGGCTACAGCCATGAACTTTGTTTTAGTTTGTTTGCTGGAAGGACTATGTGGGTCTTTATGAAGTAAAGTATGTGGCATTACTACTGTAAATAGAGTAAATATTTTTGGAACTAATTGTGAAAAGCTAACTGAGTTATAAGGAAGTTTGCATACAGGCAGTTTGGCCAAGGATTAATCAAAATAACCTTGCTATTCCTCTATTGCCAAGTGCATGGACTGTTTGAGCTGAATTGTTTTGTGGCATGAGCAAGCCATAGATGTTTTGCTGCTGTTACCTGGTGTGTTTTCATTGATATGATGATAATTTGGTTTCCTGTTATAGTTTTCCAACCCATAACAGCCATGGAGGAATTATTATAAGCCTTAACAGCTTCTAAGGTAAAGACTGATCAAAAGCTTATGCAACTGCTACAACTAGTAGGACAGATTAATGTGACTGTTATCCTAGAACCATACCTGCCTTAAGAACATTAGGCAAAGCTGATGACAAGTTATATTTAGTAATATTTGAAAGGTAGTCAGTATACGAGAACTGTGAAGATCAAAATGGATCAGAATTCTTTCCTTTTAGATGGTAGGAGAAGCATTAAAATATGTATGGTGTGGAGTGGACTGATTATACAGACTATGAAAAACTTAAGAAGGAATTGGTAACTATGGCTGTGGTTACTTCCAAAATGCTTACTATAAAATTCCACCACTGGACATTTTGATGCTGACAATTCAATTAGAACTCAGGTGTCAGTGTAAGCATACTATAAGTTTGTTGTTTGATCTTTCAAATAACAGTATAATAAAAATATTATAAGAGCTTTATGTAGCAATATGATTAAATATATGGTACAAAGTAATTCTACAAATTTTGATAAGTTAATAACTTTTGTAGAATGCTAATTAGTCAATGAGCCATTGCCCCCCCAAAAAAAGAGATTGAAAATAAATGCGAGCAGCTGTGCAAGATGCATATGGCTTACACTACTGTCATTCTATTTATATATAATGTGTGTGTGCGTGCGTGTGTGTGTGTGTGTGTGTGTGTGTGTGTGTGTGTGTGTGTGTGTGTGTGTGTGTGTGTATATATATATATATATATATATATATATATTGTGTGGGTGTGGAAGTAGACTTTTATGAATGGCATGTTCTGAATTGGGCAGTTTTGTCATTACTGGTTCGGTTCATGCATTTTGTTTCATTGCCTACTGGAAAAATGTTCAAACAATAATTTTAAAATGCACTCTGTCTAACAAGTGTGCTGTATTATACAAGGAATATAATTTAATAAAGTCAGGAAGGTGTATCAAAGAACACATGTATGCTTCTTGTTTTGTGTGCAAGGGACCAGTGATTTGAAAACAGCCCAAAGATCATCTTTAGCCACCACTGGTCAGATGCATTTTCTTTGGATGTGGTGTGTGAGTTTCAATGCTGCTTCAATTAATGTGAGTTCAATGGCAGAGACATTTTAATGCTAAGTCTATTTCCATTGTGAGGCAGTATTGCTTTGTTTAGCAGCTTTATTTAGCAGATGTCTTAGTGTTTGTGCATTGTGCTATAAAATGTAAAAATCCAAATAGTCATTGTAGAAGTAAAGCAGTATGCACACATTAGAGTTTATGGTAAATGGGGTGAATAGACAGGTAATGGGACATTGGAATGGCTGCAGGGGGACTCTGGTGCCATATTTTCGTTGTCTGTTCTTCAGTTTGAGCTTGAAAGTTGGTATCCCACAATTCCATTGGAGTGGGTGGGGTTACATAATTATGTATACAGATTTGATGCTAACCAGTGTACAAATTTGTACCTATTTTTAATGGGCCGTGTACAGATTTTTGATGTTTCCAGGTTGAGAGGTATGGTTTGGATTTATCAAGGACAGGTCATGCTTACTCAACCTAGTGAATTTTTATGAAAAGGTCACCAAAGCAACAGATGAAGGCAAAATGGTACACACAGCATACCTCAACCAGGCCAAAGCTGTTAACACAATTCCTCACTGAGGCATAATCAGACTTTGGCCATCTGGGTCATAGTTAAATTTATATTCCTCTATACTAGAGAGTTGCACTACACTATGTGATTATTGTGATATCGTTGTGGAGCAGCACAGTCGCAAAGCAGATAGCATTGCTGCCTCACTATGCCTGGATCACCAGGTCAGTTCCCAGCTGAGCTACCTATTGTGCACAATCTACACATCCTTCTTATGTTGATATGGGATTTTGCAAAGTGTTGTGGTTTTCTCCCACATCCCAAAGACATAGTGCAGCTGAAAGGGTCTATATTACGTGTTTGAATGGTCAAATAGTCGAACACATAATATTTGACCCATAATAATCGAACTGCCACAATGTCGAACATAAAATAAAAAAAAGAAAAACCCACCCAAAAAAGATTTAAATGCTCTACAGAGGGGGGCAAGCCCCCCTGCACCCCCACCACCCCCTGCTACTTAAATATACCAATTCCGAGATCGCACTACAGTGCAGACAATGGAAAACTTCCATTTCCGCACTGTACAGAGATCTCCATTGAACCGTTCAACATTGTGACAGTTCAGTTATTACGGGTCGACTATTACGTGTTTGACTATTTGACCTTTCGCTCACGTAATATAGACCCCAGCTGAAATGATGGTTGTGTGTGTGTATGTGTGTGTGTGTGTGTGTGTGTGTGTGTGTGTGTGTGTGTGTGTGTGTGTGTGTGTGTGTGTGTGTGTGTGTTGGGGTGGAGCTGCACACATTCATGTACCATGCAATAGAATGGCATTTTGTCTGGAATTAATTTCTCTTGCACCCTTTCACTACAAGGATAAGCTCCAGCTCTTCTGTGACTTTGAACTGGATTGCGTGTGTGTCAAAAGTGAATGAAAGACGGAATGAATCGATTAATTAATATATTGTTATGCATATTTATGAAATTATACAAGTATATATATTTGTTGCTATTTCAGAAAATAAATGATTTACTGCAAATTGCTTGGTATTATGTGAAATATTATGTCATACTTGCCAAAATTGCTATTGTTAATAGATGTGCCATGAACAATTTTTTGAGATTTTTTGTTTATATTTTTTATTTATATTACTTGTTAACTGGGTTGTTTTCATTGAAGGCCTGGGAACATTGTCCAGTGAATCACCTTACTCAGTGTCATACAATAGCAAAGAGTGATCAAAGGAATCAAACTCATAACTACAGGATGAAACTCATTAGCAGCTCATAGCTTTAATCCTCTCAGATAATTCCCAGTCAACTTAAATGTTTTCACCCACTTTACTACTAGGGATGTTTTATATATTAGGCTAATATCTCAAAAAAGCTGTTTAAAAATCATGTATCTTCAGGTGATATGTCACAGCATTACAAATGATCTGACATAAAGTTTAAAAGGTATTGAAAGGTGCTTGATTTCTTTTAACAAAAGAATTTTGGTGGCTTTAGTTTAATAAGGATAAACATGTATAAACAAGACTTCTGACAATGCTTCTTATCACCCCTGTTGAGATTATTTGTACAAAACAACTTTTGTTGTTTATATATATATATGTAGAAATGTTAATACTCTCTAGGGTTGTTAATCATTTACTGCATATTATGTTAACTCACTTTTAATTTTTGATGTATCTGTGTTTGTATTTATACTTGTTTTTATACTTAATTTTTGTAATTGTGCAGCTTTTCTCCCTGGGCCTCTGCTGAAAAAGGGTTTTGGCTCAGTTGGACTAATTCGGTCAATAAATGTCAAATAAATTTAATTAATTAAATTAATTAAATAAATATATTTTGTTAGTATTTCTGATTAAGGAGATGCATGTGTTTGACAGTATGTTTTGATTTTGCCTAACCAATTTAGATTATATGAGCAACCACATATTTAAGAAATGGTATAACATTTCTATAGCTGCTGCTGTGGAGATAAGTAAATGTGGTCATTATGTATTCATTCTTAAATCTGTGCCAAAGGAGAACCAAATGGCTGTTCAGCTGCTATACATGTTTTTTTTGTTTCTTATTTAGCATTATTTTTTGACATTTGGATTTAGATCTGATGGGCATGTTCTCTGTGGAGAGCTGTGTTACAGAGAACATGGTGCTGTGGAAATGCAGGTTTGTAAAAGGCACATCAGGGACATGGCGGCATTCATAATGTTGGCACTTGGAAAAGATTTTATCATGTAATAATAATACAGTACAGACAAAACCCTTAATACTAAGAAGAAACTGTATGCAGTTTACTCCATGACTGTACTGCTCCATGCATGGTAACAAACTCTGCTTCACTAATATTTTTCCTAAGAAGTTTGTGATGTGCATCTATGAAAGTACAAGCGTGTGCCTATTATCAACTCGTCAGCTTTTGAGGTACGCCCTCCCTTCTAGTACCATTATTCCCTTAGATTTTTTTACCACCACACCACAGTATTACCACCTTTTTAACTTACTGAAGCAGCACTTCAAAGTACTGCTATCCATGTAATTTTTGGTGCCCATTATAGCAATCTTATTTCTTTAGTTTTCTGTTGTACCATCTCATCATTGCCATTTAGCTTTTTATGATGTCCCCTGACAGTTCTGTTACCTCTTTAGTGTCTTGTGTTGTCTGTCACTTTACTATTGCCCCTTTAGTTTTTTGCAATAGCCCATGACAGTACCATTCCCTCGGTAGCTTTCTGTGATACCCTCTCACAGTATCATTATCCCATTGCCTGTTTGTGGTAAACCCTTACAGTACTGTGTTCCCTTCATCTTTGTTGTGGTATCACCCCACAGCGTCATTATATTTTTACATTTTATGGTATCCATTCACAGCACTGTTATCTCTTTTACCCTTTCATGGTGCCCCTCAAAGTACTGCTACCCCTTTAGCTTTTGTGCTGTCTCCCCACAGTGCTGTTACTCCTTTAACCTTTTGTGATATCCCATCACAGTATTGTTTTCCTTTTAGCCTATTCTGGTGTCCCTCACAGCACTGTTACCCCTTCAACCTTTTTGGTATTGTCTCACAGTACTGCTGCTCCTTAATATTTTTGTAGCGTCCCCAGAGTACTGTTTCACTTTTAGTTTTGTGCTGCCCTCTTACAATACTGTTACTTCATCTCTTTGTGGTGCCCTGTTATAATACTGTTACTACTTCAGCTCTTTGTGGCGCCCTCTCACAAGTACTGTTACTATTTCAGCTCTTTGTGTTACCATCTCAGAGTACTATCTTCAGCTCTTTGTAGTGCCCTCTCACAGGATGGTTATTGCTTCAACTGTTTGTGGTGCCCTCTCACAGTAGGGTTATACCTCTTTTGTGGTGTCCTCTCACTGTACTATTACTGCTCCAGCTCTTTGTGGTGTCATCTCACGGTATTTTTACAACATCAGCTTTCTGTATTTTACTCCTCGGTCTGCTAATCCTATAGTTTTTTATTCCACTTTGTTCCAAAGGTCTGTTGTTATTTTGGGTTTTACGTTTGATACACAGAGCACTCTTACAGAGATATAATGACAACACAGTACTCTGCCTTGTACTGCTCTGTAACATTTTTTAGTTATCAGAATCCTATGATTTAAAAGGGAATGAGTGAGTTTGTGTAACACATTGCTTCCCCAGTCATAGAGCTTCCATTTAAAGCAGCTTTCCTCAAATGAAGGGGCCATCCACCATAGTTTTTAACCTCTGATCATTAAAATCATAGTACTGTCCTTTAAAAATCATGAGAAAGTCAAATATTTGAGCACTTTTTTAGTTTTAAGAATAGAAGGCCTGTAGATCTTAAAGATAGTACTGTTAGAAATAAAGAACATACATGCACTCTTGGTTTAGTCATTTAGTGTTACGTGTACCATTATACAGATTTAACTTTTTATTTATCTTTGACTTCTCTTAATTATTCTTTTGGTTTCAATCTTTATTTGGTAAGGGGTGCCCTTTTTAGTATTTTCCTTTGTCTAGCAGTTTACTGCGTGAAGTTATTTCCTTTGTGGCAGCTATAATTGTTGTTGGGGTATTGTAATTATCATTGCTTTCCAGTATATCCACCAGATGTCACCCTTGCCTTTGAGACAGTCATTTTTTTAGCTTGCATTGTCAAAATTTTTTTCATATAACTAAATTAAATTTCCATGTTTATTTTTCTACTCCCCCCTGCAGTATGTTAATTTTTCACACCCTTCCTTTTTGCTATTCATGTAAAATTATGATCTTTCTAAAAAATCTTTATTTTGCAGTTTGAATCAGAGACGTTTATTTTTGACCAATTATTTCACAAAATATCTTTGCAATGTTTGGAAGAGTAAATGCCAATGTTTTTTTTAAATACTGAAATACTGGTGAATGCTGGTCTGCTATCAATAATATTTTGAATTTTACAATTACTTTTCCACTGGAAGAGGGTTAATGCACCCTTTTGTTACTAGTTTCTTTCGTAGCTTTCTCTGAATCTGTGTATATGATTGTTACCCTAGAATCACTCACATTTTTGCAGATTAGCAGTTGCAATTTGTTTTAACAGCAAGTTTTACTGAAGTACTTTCACTGCTCTAAAACTTTAGGAAAATAGTTTTGTTTCACTGCACTTAATTTGAATCAAAGAGGCTCCTGTTGGCCCAGCAGCAGTGACACCAGCATGGTGCACTGAAGGTCTTCATTTTGACTCCCAAATGATAGCATATATTATCCTTTCGCTTTTATGATTTGTGTGTCTGTGTGTGTGTGTCTGTGTGTGTGTGTCTGTCTGTGTCTGTGTGTGTGTGTGTGTGTGTGTGTGTGTGTGTGTGTGTGTGTGTGTGTGTGTGTGTGTGTGTGTGTGTGTGTGCATATTTGTAATCTGAGGGGGTTCCTCACTGAAAGGATTAAGCATGGTATGCTGGAGGTCTTGGATATGAGTTACAGACGAGAGATAATATAGTTATTTCACCATTACTTTTACTGTGTGTGTGTGTGTGTGTGTGTGTGTGTGTGTGTGTGTGGGTGTGTGTGTGTGTGTGTGTGTGTGTGTGTGTGCGTGTACATGCGCAGTGGGTGTGTGTTTGTAATTTAATAGTTTTGGAGATTATAGGAACATGGTTAACTTATTTTAACATTGAGTTGTGCTGAACTGGGTCTACTTCAGTAGACTGAAATACCACTTACTCAAAATTCAGATAACTGAGACGAGAAGACCGACAGCACGAGAACACTGATGTCCCAGAACACCAGCTCAACACTCCAGGTAAGTAAACATTTGGACATCCTGTCGAACTTTGCCCCTTACTCTGTGGTAGTATGATTTTGGAGTTGGTATATTTAGTTAGGGGGAAGTGGGGGGGACTGTATTGGTGGGTTTGCTTTTGTTCAATTTCATTTGTTTATAAGGAAGGCCAAGCATTTACTTACCTGGACTGGTAAGTTGGAGTTCCGGGATGTCAGTGTTCTCATGCCATTGGCCTTTTCGTCTCAGTTATATGGGTTTTGGGTAAGTGGTATTTTAGTCTACTGAAGTGGACCCGCTGAACTACATTCACTGTTGTAAAACTTTACCAAAATGGTGTTGTTTTATCTTGAAAATACATCTGTTATTTTTCTAAAAATCACTACAATGTTAATTTTCTTTCCTTTTGTTCTCAACAAGTACATTTTTGCAAACAAATTCTGTCACAATCAAGTGATCACAAACAAACAAATAAATAAGCAACAAAATAAAGACATATCTCTTAACTGTTTAAGAGAACAGTGCCAATGTCTATTTTCAATCACATCTCAGCTAAGGTTACTAGCAAAAGTGAGAAGTCACAGTATTTTTTGAGACAACTATCAACTATAACATTTATAAAAAAACAAAACAAACAAACAACATGGCACCACAAACTACTATAATTTCAGTGCTCTCTAGTATTCTGTTTGTTTTTGTTTATTTGCCCTGTTATTTGGTGTTCAACTGTAATTAAGTATACTCCTGAAGAATTGTTGAATATTCGTCAATTCACTTTGTGCAATTTGACATTGGCTTTTTCACTATTAAGAAATCTTCTGGAGATCCTAGCTGGGGGAGCAGCTGCTGTCAGCAGCAGAGGTAGACATAGGCGTCGCAAAGGGGGGAAGTGAGCTGGTGCACTTATTAGGCTGAGACAGAGGGATTTTCAAATGGCACTCCCAAGTTTTCATCTGGCGACCCTCCGGTTCCTATGCAATATGCTGGGTGAACTATTACTTCTCAATGAAACTCATGAGGATTTTTCACTTTCTTCTCTACTATGTTTCACAGAAACCTGGCTAAGTGAATCCATTCCAAACTCTGCATTATATCTGACCAGCTTTCAACTTTACAGCGCGGACAGAGTATTGGAGACATCAGAGAAGAGTAAGGGAGGTGGAATCTGCCTTTATATCAATGAAGATTGGTGTACTGATGTCACACTGTTAAGTAAAATGTGTTGCCTTGACTTAGAAACATGTTTTTGTTAATTGTATCCTTTTTTATTCACCTCAGGAGTTCCTTTCATTTATTATGGTTAGTATTTACATTCCGAACAACAAGCAGAGCCAGAACCAGACCAGACAAATTAATGAAATCTTTATTGTAGAACAGAGGTATCAAACCGGTTTCGGCGCAGAGCCTTCATCAGTGATACTACAAACAACAAGATACTCTGTTTAAATATTCAAACCATCTCACTTCCTGTAACATCACGTCATTTGATTTAAAGCTATATTATAATTTATCATTGAGCCCCGGTGTAAAAAGTGCACCTAAGTTAACAATCCATCTAGTCTCCTTATAATTAAGTAAGGAATGCTAACCCCTCTTAAAATCCTATCCCAGTGTCTTGCCTCTGCGAAAGGAAAACTGACAATGTTCAGGCAAAATCTGACCCAATTCCTCATTGGCCATCAAAATATTCCAATGTTTACTAACCACATTAATAAATTGACATTCCGACCATAAGTTATTAGTCTCAATGTATCGCATTCCTTACATTCATCCTTTTCCTTAAAAGTTAATAACTCAGCCCTGGGCTGTTTGAAAGCCCACTTTCTGGCTGTGACAACGTCCCCCATCTTGTAGCCTCTATGGACAGCTGTACCTGTCCCTCTTTTTATGTAGGACAGACATCCAGACCCCTTTGTTTGAGAATATCTGAACATATGAGTGACATTTGCAACAAACGCATCACCAGTGCCTTGTATAGGCATTGTCAATCACATTCCACTGCTAGATTCAGGTTTACTGTCATAAACAAAGTTCAGGGAGATAGGAAATGTAAGAGGGGTTGGCATTCTTTCCTTAATTATAAGGAGACTAGATGGATCTTCAACTTACATTTTTGAATCTGACTGGCTTGACAAAATGGTGTTGGTCTGTATATTCTGAGTGTTACCTTTGGCAATATCCATACTAAGATTTGAGATATAACATAGTTTTCAAAGTGTGCAGGTTGACAACATCTGGGTTCCATGCAAACAATGTGTAAGGTTAAGCACCTGCCATACCTCTCAATGTACAAATTTTTGCAGAATGTCCAGATTTTTGTCTCATATTTTGGTCCATTTTTCATAAAATTGTGTTTTTCTGACAAATCATTAAAGATTTAAATTAGAAAATAATGACAAACATTTGAGTTTCAGACTTCATGCCCTTCAGAAAATTCATGCTAATGCAAAAGCTGTTAAATCTATTAACTTTCTACATTTGTAAGAGCAATATTTAAACATTGTCCCTCTTTTTGGGCCTCTGACCCACTTTTGTTTATGGCATTGTCCAGATTTCTTGTTCTAAGAGGTTGAGAGGTATGCCTGCCAGGAATATGGACTCTGAAGCTTTAGATGCCCCTATGAAAACAGTAGCCTCATCTAGAATACTGTACTCATTTTTAGAACACATAGTAAAGAGGGACATGCTCCGTTTTAGAATGTGAAGTGGAGTATTTTTAAGGCAGTAAATAGAACAGGCATGGGTGAAGGTGTCACTGAACATGAATAAGGTATATACTGTAAAAGAGAAAGGGAAGAAAGAGAGGTGATATGGACACATTGCAATGTTTAAGAGATAGGAAAGTGGTACAGAATTCTAGAACTGAATTATGAGTGAAAGGTAGTGGCATAGGCCACAACATGGGAGAGAAACATAGATAGACAGCATGAAATACTGCTTCATGGACAGCTTGGTAGAATCCTGGAATCCAATATTAAAGGATTTAGTGATGGAGTCTAGATCAGTACATAGGTTTAAAAGTACAAGGCAGAGGTAAACAAAGGCATATAAGAGTAACAATATAGGACTAGCAGCAATAGTTGAGCAGATGCAGTGGCATGTACATAGGTCTATATGTTCCTACATGCATTTGGTGGTGGTTACTGTACTAGGATATACATAACTACAGGATTTATTACATTCTTGCATGTGTGTGTGTATGTGTGTGTGTGTGTGTGTGTGTGTGTGTGTGTGTGTGTGTGTGTGTGTGTGTGTGTGTGTGTGTGTGTGTGTGTGTGTCTCACTTGCTATGATTCAGAAACAGTAAGGTGGCACTTACTAAATTGGTGCAGCTAGGCTGAGGAGAAGGGGACAGCCACCCCAAGTGAAAGATGTCAGGTCTGAGGAGCTTCAGTGTTCCATGTGTGGTGTACTTCAATAGCAGCACTCAGAAATTAATTTGGATATTGCATTTTCATTTAGGCTGAAACATATAGCATTCTCTGTGTTGTATTTAGCTTCAGCAAACTGTTTTTACATTTGTAGCACTTTGCAGTTTAAAGAAGAAAGATGGCCTTTTTCCTCTTCTATTGTTTTGTTCCTATAGTTAGTTATACTAAATGTAATTCATAATCAGCATATTAGGAAAATGTCCACAATGTAAAACATTAAGCTTCATGAAATAAAATTTAAAACCTTTTAATGAAGCCAAGCAGATTACTTAATATCTTACTCCTCTTGGCAAGAATCCTTTGGCAGGAGGTTTGGTACTTGTTTACTATGTATAGTAGTTACCAATTGCTTGAATGACCACTGCATTTTTTTTCAGAAGTAGCATATTATTCCCAAAGAAATAATCTAGAAAAAGATAAGAAAAATGAAGTACAGTTGTGTAGATAACTTATCATAAATATAGATGCTTGAATATATCACTGCTGCAGTATTCTTAACATTTTGAACTTTCTATACAAAGGTCCTATCCATTCATCCAGCCTATTTAAAGCACAGGATCCTTCAACCATGAGCTGTATGCCTGCTCTAGGCATATGTCAGTGTGCTGGTTTAACATGTATGTATGTTCACATCATTTTTAGAGGTTTCTTGCTCTGAAAAAGAATACGTTGAACAAAAGAATAACTTCCTTAGGAAAGGACAGAACAGGACTAAATATTAAAGACAGGGAGAACTTTTAAAGCAGAAGTTTTAGGCTGGGGGAGGAAAGAAGTTAGGGAATACACCACCAATACCCCACTATGGATTATACCCCCTAAGGGGTTGTGGAAGGTGGGTGTATGTAGTGAAATAGTGATCTATTTCAACACATACTGTTATGGTACATTACCTGTACAGTTATACAAAGCTCTTCCTTAGATCAATGTTGCAGTATTGTTAACATGTAAGATGACTCTCAGAGCATGATCAGATGCAGTGGAGTAAGGGGGCACTCCCTCTGAATTCAGGATACCATGAAGGACAGCCTTAATAAATACTGTTCTTGCTCTAGACTGAACATTCAGATTGCAATGTTTAGTAAAGGTGTGGACAGAGGACCAAGTGACTCCTTCAAAATACTGCTTGCATGAAAGCCGTTGATGTAGCTGCAACTCTAGAAGAATGGGCTTCAAGTGTTCCTGGTATCTGCTTGCAATGATTTATATAACAGAAGATAGCTGTATCCCAGATCCATTTGAAAGTAGTTTCCTTAGACACTAGTAAGCCTATTTTTCATTTTCAGCATAGGAGACAATTGATCAATTCAGGTCTCCTGTCTTTTCTAAGTAAAACCTGAGCTGTCTATGAAACCTGCAGGAAGTTTTGTCCCAAGTAAATAATAGGTACAAAAATCATGGACTGAAACTAAATGTCAAAAAATGCATTATTCTATCCTTTGGGAAGTCTAATTAAGAGTGAATTCAGAAACCACTTTAGGCATGAAAGAGGGATTGGTTGAATAATTTACTCTATCCTTATGAAAAACTAAAAAGTGTATAAATAACCAAAAAGCCTCTAACTCAGAAATTAATCTAGCTAAGATTATGGCTACCAGCAAAGACGTTTTACAGGTCAGAAACTTCAAATATGAATTAGCAGCTAGCTTAAAAGGAATAAGAAGTTAGCTTTTCTAATGTATAGTTAAAGTCCCAGGGAAGGGTCACTCTGTTCCTGAGGCTTAATGTGGACAATAGCATTGAGAAACAGTTTGATCTGATTAGAGTTTGATACAGGAGGATCCAGAGGCAAATAAGCAGAAATAATTGAAAGATGTATCTTGATAAAAGTGATCAATCAACCAGACCTAAGCAATGCACAAAGATGAAGGACCAGTGATGTCTATGCTGTATTGTGGTCCTACTATGTATTCCACAGCAGATATAAAATATTTTCAACTTGGATATACAAGACTTTCTTATGTTCGTTTTTTTTTAACCTCTCTAAAAATGTACAGTACATCCTGAGAGAACTAGTGTCTGAAATGAATAATCATGCTATCACCCATACTGTGAGCTTCAGCATCTGTCAGCATCTCCTTGGCCTGATTAAGTAGATTCAGCAAGAGCTGAAGAGTCTGGTAATGATCTCTACTCAATTCATTAGAAAGAGAGATCTGGTGTTTTCTTGGCCCAAAAGGGTCCAGCAGGAATATCCTTGGATTGTCCCTTATTATCTTTAAAAGCATAATGAGAGAAATGGGTGAAAAGGCATACAGAAATGTTTTGTTTCAAGTTGTCAAGAATGCGTCTGTTCCAAAACTATTGTCCAAATGAATGAAAGAAAGGAAAAACATGCTACTGCTTAAAATATTGCATGAAATTATTTTTATTTATTTTATTTTATTTTTATTTAACATTTGTTGACCGGGAAAGTTCGACTAGGTTCCACAGATCCTGTTTTCAGCGGAGGCCTGGGGAGAAATGCTCCAGAAATAAATACAAAACACTGTAAGCACTTTTGTCTTACACTGAAGACTTCATCAGATAAAACAGACAGTTAAAATCTTTCTTTATATACATACATTAATTAAATCATGGAGTTCAACTACTCAACTGAATTCATGAATCAATTTATCTATATAAGTATACTATCAATGAACTAACTGATACAAAATTGTATACAAATATTATCTAAAATACCTTAATAAATACTAAATTATAATTTCTAAAAAATGCTTATTTTTCTTCTTCTTTAGCATAATTTTATAATTTGTACTGTCATTCAGACCAGGTAGAATATAGGCACATAACTTGATTTGCCAAACCAACTCATTGTAATCCAACTTATCATCCCTACTACCTTCATAAGTACCTTCCTCAACCACATCAATCACATCAAATATAAACTTTTTGAAACTGGCGCATAAAAGTGTATGCCTATACAAAGTGTTGTTAGTGTTGTAAACTTTGATTGCATATATATGTTTTTATGCCCTATGTTTGAGACATCTGCTAATCCTACCTGTATAAAATCTCATGCATGAGATACAGTTTCTACATATTCACCATTACAAGTGAAAAACACTGAGGTACTGTAACTCTTATTTTTAGCCTCATAATAAACAATAGGTGAGCTCAAAATAAATTTGCAGGTGCTACAATTCAAGTATTTATAAATACCCACCTTATTAAATTCTGTCCTTTTGTCTATCAAATTGAAAAAGATCTTTCAAAATTTTAGCTATTTTAGTAATAAATTATGGTTTATTGCATAGTAAATTATGCAACTCAGCACTAGATCAAAAATATCCAAATTGTTAAGTATAATTTCTTTGATTTTCCTACTTTCTGTGGAATGAAGAACCAACGTAGCTGTTTTTTGATCTTTCATTTTTTAATGCCTGATTTAATTCATTTTCAGTGTTAGTGATCATATCCATCTCAACAAAAAAATGTTGATGCAAAGTTGAAAAAATCCATCAAATTCACCTGATCAGATGTTAGATTTTATATTCTAATCATCTGTTTCTTCACTAGATTCCATTTAAGATATGTTGGATGTATGCTATTGTAATGCAACAATGTATTACTAGACAAATTTTTATAACTAATAGTACTCGGTTACCAGTACTCATATTCTCATTAACTTTCACATCTAAAAATGTTCCCTTATCATAAGTTCCAATAAAATCAAGAACAAGATGTACTCTTATTCATATAATGTAATAATACAACCAACTTATGATTGGTTCCCTTCCGCACAAATATATCATCAATAAATCGACTGTATCCATGAACAGCTGAATACATTGGGGAATGAGACAAAATCTTTTTCTCCCAATATGTCATCACCAGATTGGCATAATTGGGAGCCATGCTAGCTCCCATTGTGACACCTTTTTGCTGATGATGAAAGTTAAAAAAAAAAAAAAAAAATATATATATATATATATATATATATATATATATATATATATATATATATATTACTGATGATATGATCTAAACATTCACCCAAAAACCCAATCTCATTTACTCACTAATTAGTCTCTTTCATTGCAATATGGGTAATCCATTCAATACCAGGCACATGCAGAATAACAGTATATAATGACTTAACATCCACTGAATCAATAAAACATCATCACTAACTGCAAATAATTTTCTTTTTTTTCAAATAAATGATTAGTATACCTAATATAGGAAGGTCTATATTTTATCTTCTCCAAAAAGCTCTATCCAAAAAAATGATAAATATCATCTATTTTGCTATTTTTCCCCACTACTATTAACCTAAAAGGTGTAATATTCATATTTTATGGATTTGGAAAATCACAAAAAATCCTATCTATAAAGGGAAATGAAATATCAAAATATTCATGCTTGTTTTGTGTAATAACTCCTTTCAATGGTTTTTCATAAAGCCGTGCCTGTTGGATTTATTTCACTACCTAAAAATAATAACTTTATACACCAAAGTGTCACTCAACAAATTCAACATAACTTCATTATATCTCTTCTTATCCCTCAAAACTGTTGCCCCACTTTATCATCTCTCACAATACTAATATTTTTGTTCATACTTGGAATTTTCAATACACTCCTTTCATCCTTTCACAAACTGTAAAACTTAAAAGCACTATTTTAGACTCTAAAATTGTTATAACAAATCCCTCACAAACTCTCTCAAACACCACAAGGTACAGCACATGGTTAAATAAACTAGGAACAGCAAATTAATTTTATTTACTTCTTAATGTATCCTTAAAATACTTTATGGTTAGGTTTATGGGTATAGTCCTTTAAAATAATATAGTCTTACCAAATCTACTATTCTCAAAGGAACAAACAAAAAAACTTTCCACAACACACTTAATACTACTGAACTTAAAACTTGAGAACAAAGATTGAATATTTTAAAATCCAGTGGTATAGAAGTTAATTCTGTGGTAAGAAATTGTTCCATGGATATTTATTTCTGTTGTGCTGATAGCTCATTGTTGGCTTATGATTCTTCCCTTGGATGGTTGTGGCTGCTACTTCCATCCATGTCCTTGTCTGATGCACTGATTGGTTTCTTTGATAAATATTCATTCTATGAGACTGAATGTTGACATTGGACATTTTTGATTTATGGTTGTTCTCCTACCTTGTTTCTATCATAATTGTAATCATGAATGACCTCCCAAGAAACAAATTGTCTGGTAGTACATTTCTTTCTAAAAAATGTAATTTAATGCTGAAGCTTTTTTACCAATGTTACTATGTACCTTCTTCAAGTTGAACACTGAAACAGGATCCCCTCTTAAAAGAACAGTACACTTAACTTCATAGTCTTTCTAATCACAAATAATCTTCACAGTTTTCCATTTTTTTTGTAGTTCATGTGCCTTTTTAATGTTGTCTTCAATTAAGTTCAGTTTAAGAGTCATCATTTCTGTTTTTAGCAGAAATCAAAATGTTATCGCGCAAACCATCATTATACCTGTTCAACTTATTCAGTTCAGTTTGATGATGTTTTTTAAGAACTCCACATGTGCTAGCCCAAATTAGTCATTTAAAGCATGCCACTCCTCAAGAAATATAATTGACCCTTGCTGGCATTTTAGTAATTTGTAACCCCTTTGGAACAAGTTTGTTAGACAAACAGTTCTCAAAAAATATAAAGTACAATTGTAATTTCTTAACTTTCAACATTGCATCCTCTTGATATTTGAAGAGGAGTACAGAGTTTAAAAATATCAGTGGCATATTGTTTGGCACCTGTAAACTTGTGAGCAAAAAATAGTTGGCTACAACAGCTTTATTAAGAAAAATAAGCACTTTTTAGAAATTAGAATTGAATATTCATTAAGATATTTTAGATAATGTTTGTGTGTAAATTTATATCAGTTCATTGCTATTATATTTATATAGACACATTGAGTCACTAATTCATTCTGATAGTTGAATCACATGATTTAATTAATGCATATATATCAGTAATGTTTTTAAAGGTTTGTTTTATCTGATGAAGTCTTCAGTGTAACATGAAAATGTTTATGGTGTTTTGTATTACATTATTTCATGCAGTATTTTAAGCAATAGCATGTTTTTCTTTTCTTTCTTTCACTGATTTGGAGAATAGTTTTGGAACTGTTATTCTTCAAGGAAGCCATTTCTCTGTTTTTTTCTCCAGAAGAATGCATCTGTTGTTAATACTTGTTTGTAGGGAGTTCTGGTACAAAATAGACTTGGTTGCCTGTTTTGAATTGAAGCAAGCAACTCGGGTTGAGAAACTCTGAATTAGTGAGTGAGCTAATGAAAGATAGTTCTCTTTTTAGTATGCATTCATGAGGGACTGTGCTGGACTTGCTTAGAGAATCTGACACTGTAATCAGATGTGAGGGGCTGTAGACTGCTTGTTCAAAGGTCACTAGGTTCATAGATTAGTACTAGGCTACCACCCCTTGTGGGTCATTTTAAACCTAACCAATTATCCCATATGAGAATAAAACCCACCGCTTTGGGTCTGTAAAGCAAATACCTTAACCATTATGCTAACCTGCCTAACCCTATTGTATTGTAGAAAGGGAGTCTGTTGAATGTCAATCTCCTAAGCTATCATGGCTGTTCAGCAAAGAGGGTAATATTTTCCCAACCTTTTTTATTTATGAGCCATATATCAGTTGCATTATCTCTCATTATTTTTAGAGTCCCTGAAACCCATGACTGATGATGAGCCTTGAGCCCATTACTTAGAGTTATCATTTCCTTGACATTGATGGGGCTTTTTTGTGACCTCCTGAACCTTAGTTTCTTGAGCACAAACTGCCCATGCAAAGTCTAAGGAATCTATTGCAATGCTGTGTACTGGCAGAGGCTCTACAAAGAGGATTCCTAGATTGTAGTCTACCTGTTTGAGCCAGAAGGGCAAGTCGTAAACTAGACAAGAAATACATTTAATCTGCTGATTGAGGGACATTTGATGCTGTTTTCATACTGGTCTGAAAAACCATTGGATTTTTCTCATATGGAGGTTAGCATGAGAAACCATGACAATACTTGAAGCCATGAAACCCAGGGCTTCTAAAAATTCTCTGACAGAGGTGCACCTCTATTTTGCTAGATTTGGAAAATTGCTTTTGTATGGTAATGTTTTGTTTGGTTGGAGAAGGACTGTCTGTAATGTATTATCTATAAGACAACCTAGGAAGACCACAAACAACTCTGACCCAAAAATAAACCACCGACTGTGGCAAAAAAGAGGCCAAATAGTAAAGCAAAACTATTTATTCTAGCGCTTCGGTGTTTCCACCTTCAAGGAATCTAGGAAATCCAGTCTGAAGGAAGGGATTAGGGAAGAGTTATTCAGACTGAGAGTGAACCCCAGATCCTGAAGAAGGTTTGGAAAGAAATTCAAAGCCTTTAATGTGTCTAAAATGGAAACAGCTTGAATCAGACAGTCATCTATGTAACGAGTGATATGAATTCCTTCAAGCCTACAAAAGGCTATAACTGAAGCCAAGCACTTTTTGAATTTCCTTGGCACCACAATAAGCCACAAACAGCAAATCTTTATCCAAAGAAGCATTCAATAACTGAGCCTCGAGGTCCTCTGTTAAAGACTGGAGCCTTAACCATGCATGCCTCAAGGCGAAAGAGTCACTGGCAGCTGCTGTGAATGCTGCATCAGTGGAATCACATCCACATTTTATGGAATGTTTAGTAGCTTAACAGGGTAGAATGAAGCTAGTTTTACCTAGTTTTTATGTTTAAATTAGACATTTCAGACATCTTCTGTCTAATATTGCCGAACATAGCTAAAAGAAATGTAATCATATATACTTGATAATTAATATCCCTAAATAACAGGGCTGCAGATGTATTTTTTTACCTGACCTGTCAATGTCTCTGTTCTCCTTATTTGGCAAAGACAGGAACAGGGAATAACTTAAGACCCTTTTTGTGTCCACAGAAATAACAATAGGGTTAGCAACAGGGTTTTTATAAAGGTATTTGTATGAAGACTGAGTCCTGTAAAATCTGTCTGGCCTTTTCAGAGATGGGGGTTGATAATCTGAGGTATGGAAAGCTGCTAAAAAGTTATCTTCTGTGGGAATAGCCTTAGGTTTAGGAACATTCATATAAAGAAGGGCAACATGTCTCTTGAGTATCAGAAACGTCTGTCCCTTCTGACTTGAACAATTATTTCATCTTCAAAATATTCTCACCAAAAGAACATTCTTAATTAGAAGTTTCAGAGGAATGAGAACCTTCCACATCTGACTCATAGCCATAAGGAGAAGGGATCTGAAAGGCATAATCCATGACCTCTTCATAAGAAGAATAATCCCTTTTTCTTTGACAAGGAAGATGTATTTGTCCTGGCTGTAAGGACTGAATAGCTGATAACAGTCATTGAGCTAAAAAAGACCAATCATCCAGAGAAGATTTCTCAGAAAAAAATGCATAGCAGTAGCAGGAGTGGGAATATGTTTTTATCTTCTGTTTCCTTTTACTAGGGATGTCTGTTTGAGAATTAGGTGCTAAGGGATGGACCTCTGTTCTACAACCCATAATCTTTTCTCTGACAAAGAACTTGGTGAAAACCCCCTTCACCTTCTACTATTATACTCTTGGTTCAAGGGAACTGTTCTTCAGATAGCTAACAGGAGAAGAGAGAGAGAAAGGTGGTTGGCAGCAATGGATGTGTCCTTAATTTGTCATGACTGCCTGCAAAAGTGCAATGCAAGAGGGCCTGGGACTTGCTAACGGATGGCCTGGGGGCTATAAATGTGCCTCACCAGGTTCACCCTATGACTGAGAAGAGGAAATTCTGGTCCATTCCAAATCATCCACTTCTTTTGGTGCTTTATTCCTTTGCTTTCTTTTAACTGGAGGACTAAATGCCAACGCTGAAGACGTAGTGGATATAGCTACATGTGCTAACTTATTTTTTTTATATATTTTTTTTTTACATATTGGCCAGGGGTTTAAAGGCAACTTCTTAGATTTTAGGAGCAAAAAGAAGTGGATGATTTGGAATGGACCACAATTACCTACATTTATAGTACAGTCAAACTAACTTACTCAAACTTGCCATAACTACTTCATCATATGCTTCCTATGCAATCTCCAAAGCTTTTTCTATACTCTGTTCCCTGAAATTTTTATGTAACATTTTAAGTTTCTGCTACTCTGCATATAAAACCTTATATTTACTCAACTCTCTTTTTAAACCAAAACATATAACTTATTCTACTTTTTTAACATTCTCATTTTTGTTTATAGTACTGTTTTATCTGTCAACAATATACATGTATGTAGCTTATGTATTTTAACTACCAAAATTCTCTATTGCTATTTTTATTGAAATGTAGCTGTATTGCTGTTTTTATTGCATTGTATATCTTTGGAGCTTTTCTCCCTGTGCCTCTGCTGAAAAAGGGCAATAGCTCAGCCGGACGCTCCCAGTCAACAAATGTAAAAGAAATAAAAAAATGAAAAAGCATGGCAAACTTGACAGGAATTATCACTGTACTCCATCTCAAGAAAAAATAAACAGCTTATGTGATAGTCACAATAAACTGCTTGTCTACCACAGTTGTACTACCTTTTTATTGACATCGATGAACATAAGTGCAATTAATATATATTGGAAAGTAAGGATCCCTAATGGGTATTTAACTGCATGAGTTTCAAAGACTTTAACCAATGGGACAGCAAACTGCATATGACACTGACAGAAGTCTGCGTAAATGAACAAGTGGCAAGAAAGTTCTGAAAATGGCACAGATGTGTGCACTAGTTATACGAGGATGATACCACATACCTAGGGTAGATGTTTGGCTCATAAGGGAAGGATCTTTTGCTTTAGTAGACTGGTTGGACAGATGGAACCTTTGCAAGAAAAGTCTTAGATGCGTAGAATGCTACAACAGTGATCTAATGAGGAATAGCTGACGTATATATATTACTTAAATACATTTCAATACCTAGTGGAAGGCAGTACTATTAAGATATTCATTTAAAAAGTAATACATAAAATAATAATAAACTGAAATAAAGTAAAATAAAATACATATTCACATCAAAGTTAAAACAAACACTGAAACATTCATCCCTTTTACATTTGGATCAACTCATTTTGAGCATACCAGTATTCCTTGAGAGACTATATTCTGTCAGGCCAGCTCACTTAAGCTTGACAAATATTACTTAAGAAATTATTCTGTGTTAAACCAGCTCACTTTGAGCTTGACCAGTATTATTTAAGAGACTACTTTATGTCTGCAAGGGTTAATTTAACCATGGCTTACCTTGACTCCATTCTACCACATCATATTTCTCTTCAGCCTGTGACCCACCTCCTGCCCTACTGTCTCATTTCTAGTTTAAGGGTCTCTTTGTCACTGATTCCATAATATTTTACAGGAGTCTTCCTTGTTTCCTAAACTGCTCTGCGACGGCTCTTCAGGTCTAGTTGTTTAGTAAATGTGTGACACAGGGAGTAACCATGTGATACAAAGCATGTAACCATTCTCATTGTCATTATATTATCTTGTTTATGCCATAAAAGCTACTGAATTGTTTCACCTTTGTGGGCAAAACCTTATAATTCTATGGAATGCAAACAGGTAGTTTTTACAAACTTTGCAGAGAAGTCAAAAACTGACTGGACACAGTGTGTTCTCTTTTGATCTTTATACTTAAAAAAGTAATTGTTGGTGTATGCATTGACTATTAAAGTTAGTCTTCCTCAATGACGATAATTTATGTGACTAGCAACATCTCAAAGGCTTGTTAACTGAATGGATAACATCTGTGTCCATGTGTTATTATACTGGGATCCATACGGATCCCCGAACAGCAACATCACTGAAACAGATTCGGCCGGGCATACTTGCGTAAAAGTGCTTTTCACCCAAGAAGCACTTTCCCGTAAGTATGCCTGTTGCGGAGATCGCACTACAGTGGGGATAAGGGAAAATTCCCTTTTCCCCACTGTAGTGCGACCTCGGAGTAAGAATATTAAAGTGGGGGGTGTGGGGGGAACAGGTGGGCTTGCCCCCCTGCAAAAACGTAAATGTAATGTATTTTTTTTAACACGCTTTAACTAAAGCGCTTTTTTGGTGAAAGCGCTTTCGTTAAACTGTGTTCAGTGATTGTGGATTTAGACTATTGAACTTTCGTTCAATAGTCCTAGATCCATTATATAGGTTCATAGGTTCATAGGTTCATACTAGGCTATCTGCCCTAGGGCATTTATAAGCCTAGCCAGAGTGTGTGTGGCTTTCACCACCCCTTAGGATGAGAATACTACTCCCATTTAGGATTTAGTTTGATGTGCCTCTGTCTAGTAGTGACACAGAGATGACCCCCGGGGTAAACCTACGATCTCCCATCCACTCGTCGAGATTTCTCTTGAATAGAGTTAGTGAGGGGCTCTCCCTAAATGGATTGGGATTCTGTTCCAGAGTGTAGGGAGCCTCTGGGTTATGAATCTGTCCCTCCAGCATGTCCTATTTATTTCTGTGTTGAGGTTTAAGTCTCTTGCTCTCGTGGCTCTGATGGATTTGGATTTTCTGAGATGTAGCATGTCCATTAATTCCGGATTGGACATGGCCTTGTACGTCAGGCACAGGTCACCTCTGAGCAGGCAGTATACGACTGAATAGAGCTGGAGTTTTTTCAGTCGGGCAGCATATGACATATGTTTAAGACCCTTTATCCTCTTGGTGAGGAACTTTTGGGGTCTTTCCAACTGCTGCAGGTGTTGGGTAAGATACATCCCAAATGGGGCATTGTACTCAATCATTGGCCTGATAAGAGAAGAGTACAGGGGCACAATGACCTCTCTTGATCTAGATGTGAAACCCTTCATGATAAGGTGGGCAATATAGAAGGTCTTCCTAACCACTTTGGCAATGTGAGTGTCAAATGAGAGGTTACTGTCAACCTGGGTCCCTAGGTCCCTGATTACCTCTTCCATACTTAATGGATTACCACCTATGTGGTAATTTGTGGGTACCTTGTTTTTCCCAAAGGGTATGACTATACATTTTTGGCGTTCAGCTTAAGGCCATGGCTCTGGCACCAATTATCCGTTTCTATGAGGCCTCTCTGAAGGATGTTTGTGTCCGCTGGAGTATCAATTATGGCGCCCAGTTTGCAGTCATCTGCGAACTTTGTCAGCCACAATCCTCCTATGTTTGCCTGTACCTCGGAAAAATAAATGCCGAACAAGAGGGGTTCCAGGACTGAGCCCTGTGGGACACCGCTTGTGACTGGCTTGGAGTCTGACATAGCTCCAGCAACTCTGACCCTGTGGGTTCTGTCCTTGAGCCAGTTTGCAACCCATCTCGTGACATATGGGTTTACATTTAAGCTGGTGAGTTTGTCTATGATGCCCGAGTGGGGTATTGTGTCAAAGGCTTTTGCAAGGTCAAGGTAGACTGTGTGAACTGCCTTACTCACATCAATGGCCTTAGTGACTGTTTCAAAAAAGTCGACCAAGTTCAAAAGGCAGGATCTGCCCTTGACAAAGCCAAATTGGGTAGGATCCAATGTCTTTAAGGTCCCCAATGTCTTTGTTTATGAGTTCCATAATGATCCTCTCCATAGCTTTGCAGACCAGGCTCGTCAAGCTTATGGGGCAGTAATTTCCAGGGTCCGTAGAAGCACTGCCTTTGTGAAGTGGGACCACTGTTGCCGTACGCCACTCTTTGGGTACGTATCCTGTAGTAAGGCTAAGATTAAACAGCAACCTTATGTGTGGGTTTAGTTCCTCTTGGATTTCATGTAGCACACAGCCCGGGACACCGT